>NW_015658750.1:0-6259 GCF_001515625.1 Sinocyclocheilus rhinocerous | reverse complement strand
GGCCTCGCCCCCTTTGCTGCCTTTTCCCGAGGGCGGGGTTTATCTGTGTTTGTGATGTCACGAACCCGGGAAGTAACTCGTTGTAGTCCCTACCAGCCGTTTTTGTAGGCATTAAACTGCCAGAATTTTAAAACACGATATCTCCGTTTGCACTGAACTTTCAGCTTCGTAACTTTGCAGATATTGTTTATGTTCAAACAGCAACATTACACACTAACTAACGTTAAAAAAGTGAAATCGCAATGAACCACCCCTTTAATAAAAACAGTAAGCCATTCAAGGTCTTGATTTACTGTAATTTTTACTATGAGCAAAGAATATTCTTAAGCATACCTAGAGGCGAAGTGCCTGAAATCCCCTTAACCATATTAAAATCACTGTAATATAACAGGCAGCCTCAATTGATTAATAGCTTTTACAATGGCAGCAAAAGCAATATGACACTTATTACTAGCTCTGATCTTGTGCTCTGCACTTACATTCTTATTATATATTATGTGCATTTAAAGATAATGTATTTTGTTGTCATAATGCTTCCTGATTAAATGGGTGTGCATGTTTTATGAGACATGACTTATACTAGTATTTGAAGACAATGTTCTGAAAGCAAGCCATACTAAGCAGAAAAAGTCTGAGCCTTTATATTGTGTTACCTGGTATAATGTAGAATAGAATAAAACGAATAAGACTGTAAATATTTGAATGTGTATGATGGTGATTAGTAATCATTATTCTGTCGGATGATAATTAAAGTGCTTGCTTGTGTTTATGTATTCCTGACCGAGCTTCATTTGCATTCATTGCACAATCTTTTGTAAGGATCTCAACAAATCAGTAGGAAAGAGTGCACAAACAAAATACTGTGACTCACTATACGCAGCCTTACTTATTTTCCTACAATTTATTATTTTCATTTACTGACCATTTGTAGGTGGCAGCACCATGAATATCAGCTGTCAGATGAAGTCAGCTGATAAAGACTCCATTTGTGTTGTCCATTAGGACTGTGATGTGTTTTCCCCACCACTGATAACACATTTTATCACAAGAAAAGCCCTAAACAACATTGTTATCTGAAAGCTGGTGTACTGCATTGTGCTGTTTATTTATTGTAGATAAAGGACAACAAATAGAGAGGTTAAAAGTGTAAACTGTGTATATTACACACACTAAATCTCACTAAATGTCTGAAATATGCTAATAGAGCAATCAGTGTTTTTCCCAATCACCTAATTCCCTCACGCCGTGTGTCTGCTAATGTGATTGTTTGATGATTAGCTCATTTATCACTATTGGGACATCTGTGTGATCGATAACTCAGTTCTCCAGCAGTGTGGAAGCATAAATCATTTTAGCCCATGACTGGTTTAATTCTCATCTTCGTCATTTGTAAAATGTTGAATCAATTGAAAATAATTTGTGGCAATTTAAGAAACTGTAGATGTAAACTTCCTTTTTACATATTAGTTTTAACAGTGAGCTCTGTACCTAGACTGAAGAGGTCTGATAGTTTCTGATAGCTTCTCACTGACTACGTTTACATGTGCACCAATAATGCGATTATTTCCACAAATCGGAGTATTAACTTAACTTAATCGCAGTAAGATTTTTTTCAGTTTACATGAACAAACCTCTTCACTCCAGTTTACATGCAATTTTCATTATTCTGATTATCCGCTAAGAACTATGGTTATTTTTACCGCCATTATTCGCGTACCCCACAGCACAAATGATGAACTCGCATACATTAGGTGTGTTACTGGCATCAAATGCAAAACATGACTATACAGAACTATTGAAATATTATACAGCACTGTGATGAACATCATAATGTCACGATCTCACAAAGTTCCATTATAATTAATGAATCTATTATTTACATCACGTCTACCCTTTGTTATAATGAGAGGATCCGTGAGCTTGCGGAACTCAGCATAGAAAAAACTCTGGGGTTTTGAACGGTGAGGGGATGCTTAAAAGTAAACACCTCTGATTGGCCATTGCGTTCAAAAAATCAACAGATATGTGATTCACTACATTGCTCAACGCTGCAAAAACACGTTGTAAATAGAAACCTTGGAAGCTCTCCTGAGCGCAAATACAAATACGCACTGGAGCGTTTGCCAAATCTGTTTTGCCAGTTTTCTACTTTTGCAGCCTCAACTGAGAGTGCTCTTGCTTTCGTTTGAGGGTGCTTAGCACCCCTGCAAACCAGTGGCCAGTTGCATAAACTTAAGTCTTAATTCTTAAAAGTTAGACACCTATTTTTTTTTCTGCAAGACTGGTCATAACTTTTTAAAGTCAGTTACATAAAAACGTTGATTGATCTAATTTGAATCTGAAAAGTAAGACTAAAAACACTTGGTTAACTGTGAGTTTCACTCCAACCCTAATCAAACACACCTGAACAAGCTAATCAAGGCCTTAGGGTTACTAGAAAGCTACAGGCAGGTGAATTTCAAAACTCTGCAGGACTGTGGCTCTCCAGGACCGACGGTTACCACCCCTGTGCTAGTTAGTCAAACTAGTTCTTAAGATACAGTCTTAAAGGTAGGATAGGCGATTAGGGAAAGGCTAGCAATAGCAAGCTAGCTTTGAAAACAAGATCCCAACTTCCCTGCATAATCACTCTGCAAAGCCACACCTCCTACAAAACACAAGAGCATGCTCAGGCAGACCAGAGGCTGCAGTGATGCAAAGAGAGAGATGGTTTTGGTGGACGGGTGAATGCAACGCTGTCAGATTACCTCAGGTCTCATTCACCGGTGAGAAAGCATTAATATTATACATACAATATTATAATAATATTATATAATACAATAATAATGCCTTCCATTCTCGCTCTGTCTGCAGTTTCGTAATGGAACACCCTGATGACGTATCACGCCTGCACAAACAGGGTGCACAGAGGTATGCAAATACATACTTTGACAGGCAGCTAGGACAGCCTATCGTAATCTCTGGACTGAAGATTTAGATTTGACGAACATTTTATGGTCCCTACGCCTTCCACAGACAATATAAATACATATAACTAAATTTAGACTTAGTGATTGCTATCGGTATGTGAAGAGACTTTCAACCAGCATAACAAAAATTGTTTTTGAACCAAATCAAATACCATGCCTTTAACGTGGTGACTATGTTTGTGTTGCCAGGTTTCACTAGAGAAATAAGCCCAAAATAAACAACCCCTGGTTTTGGGGAGTTAGGCATATGCACACAGTCTGTACATTATACATAGGGTACCCCTATATGTACCCCTTTAACTCTTTCCTCGCCAGCAGTTTTTTGGTTGCAAGCCACCGCTAACATGTTTGATCATTTTCACAAGATTGAAAACATGGAAAGTCAGAAAAATTCTGTCATTGTCGGGGAAAGAGTTAAAACGTCATTATGATATGCAAAAAAATATATTTATTCTCATTCCTTGAACCATTTTTTTTCTCCTTCAACTACCCTGGCATATTACTAAGGACCAAATGACCATTTTATCACAGCATAATTACACTGAATTAAAAATGATGATTTTATTCTCCTCAAAACTTATAAGATAGGTGAACTCTATCATGGCTATCTAAGGGTGTATTCACACCTGTCTTGTTTGGTTCGATTGAATCAAACTCAAGTTCGTTTCCCCCTTTGGTGCGGATATTTTGGGCAGGTGCGAATACAGCAATCGCACTTGAGTGCGGACCAAACAACCGCACCGAGACCCAGCTGAAGAGGTGGTCTCGGTCCGGTGCCAAACGAACTCTGGTACGCTTGAGAATTTCTGTCCAATGAATGGATGACCTTAGCACACATGTGGTTTTGTTTACAATTTCTTGTTTACTTGCAAAAAGGGCAGTGTGAAAGCGAACCACACCAAACAAAAAAAATCAACATTGTATTTGGTCCAGACCAAAGCAAGTGAACTAGCGGACTTTCCTGGTGTGAATACACCCTAAATAAGATATTATTTACAAATATAATATGTCTTTTTGATGACTATAAAATTTCTTACTGTCGCATTGTGATGGCATGAACATGCTGAATCTAATTAATTCAGATATCAAAATAGGCTAGTAAAAAAAAGTTACAATCAGTTTGTGGGTTTAGTAACAGTCTTTAAATGCATGCAGCTCTGCCATGAGTAACAGCACCATTTCTGTGGAAAACGGGAGAGCGTTTATTTGCCTCTGATACTGCAGTCACAGTGCTCATTCAAACAGACAGAGCACTGACAAAGAAAAATCACACATTCAATAATGCTGAAGTGGTCATGTATTTTGTTCTATGGCCGCCAACCACTAACAAGCCCAAATACACAACTGAATTCATCAGCAAGAGAAAAATTGTCACAAATATGCTGTTTTAACAAGTATCTGTCTGCAATGGGAAAGCAAGGCTTCTTGGCTGGCCATCATAAGAATTGCAGAGGAGATACAGAACGGCATCACAAATTTATGATCACTCTTACAATATCTGACAAAACAATTTTCAGGATTTGATCCAATCTGAGGATTTGGGTGCTGGTGCTCCACGTGAGGAGGCGGGTCACAACCGACGTCAGGCCACGCGTCCGTCCGAGTGGGTAGCGCCACTTCTTGACCATGTTCAAGGGGTAGTCGTGGCCTAATGGAGAGAGATGTAACTTGTATGGAGACTTGTAACCCGAAGGTGTACACCTCTCATCATGCAGCAGAACTTCCCACAGTCCCTCTGCTAATCGCTATGAATCAGATTTGTTACAGGCATATAGAGCTCTGCACATTTAAATAGGCTATCTGTGAGGGGAAAAAAGACCTATTAATACAACATTACAATGTTTAAATTGTTTTAAACATTGTTAAACATTGTAATGTTTAAATTGTTTTATTTTATGGTATTTATAATAAAATTATGAAGAACCTTTGAAGACAGCTTCTCAAGCCACTCTCCACGGTAAAAACAAAATGCACAACAAACATGTAGGTAAGCAAATTAATGGTAACACTTTAAAACAAGGTTCCATTTGTTAACATTAGTTAAGTGCATTAGTTAACATTAATTAACAACAGAAAGTACTTCTAAGCATTTGTTCATCTTAATGTCTAATGTTAATTTCAACATTTACTAATACATTATTAAAATAAAAAAAATTTGAACTGTTAATATTAATGAACTTGAACTAACATGAACTAACAATGAACGGGTGTATTTTTATTATCTAACATTAACAAAGATGAATAAATACTGCAACAGATGTGTTGCTTTTTGTTAGTTAATGCATTAACCATAACATTAACGATAACTTATTGTAAGTGTTACCAAATACATTTAAAATCAAACTGAAATTAAAGGATATCTTTTAATTTACTAAAATATTAAAATCCATAATGTACTGTCACTTGGCCAGTTCTATTATAATTATACAATGTAAAAAATACTTTCCTAATAAATACTCATGCCTTGTTTTCCATTGAAAAATGTAAACATCCTTAAAGCAACATACGTTTACTTGAAGTACGATTGTATAAAATATTTAAGACTTGTTTTCAGAGATTCAGATTAATTGATTTTATTTTTTATTCATTTTATTTATTTATTTATATTTTTTATATATTTTATTTTACTGGAAAGCAGCTAAAAGACTGATTAAGGTGTTTTTTTTGTTGTTGTTTGTTTGTTTTTTGCATTTCATTGCAGCTAAAGTTTTCCACTTTCTCAAACAAGCACTTTCTTAACTGGACATATAGATGTGTTGTGAGAAGATGTGTGGTGGCCACGCCTGTTACATCATGGATAGATGCCTTGTTTTCCATTCCCTAATGGATTCTGTCTTTCTGAGCTCTGACACACTAAAGCCTATAGAGATTAATAAGACCTCTAAAGTATCCTCCACTGAGAGAGTTGATGCATTACTGGCTAAAATGGTAAGCCAAGGTCTTTATCCACCTTCACATAGCACTTACAAAGTAAAAAATGAACATTCATATGGGATATTGAGAGTGTGGTGTTTTGGACCAAGATGTTTTATTCCTCTTGTCAGCTGCCTTGTTCGAACAATTGCTCACAAAACCATTCTTGCATTGAATTTAATACAACAGTTTACATAAGAATGGTTTTATGAAGTATTCTCTCTGATGAAATGGCTGGACAGTAAATTCTTTTGCAAATAACAACTGATAACACAATCTGATCGGACCAGACCCATTAAGCTGTCATACCAACACGGTTTCACCCCTATTCGTCACATCCCAGCCAACATTTGTGTGTGGGGCCCATGTGGGTTTGA
>NW_015658749.1:428-512 GCF_001515625.1 Sinocyclocheilus rhinocerous | reverse complement strand
CATTATGTGCAATTTACATGTTTGCATACAATTTTTTTTTAAGTTTATTTTTAAGTATTATATTTAAAAATAAATAGTAACTAA
>NW_015658749.1:0-145 GCF_001515625.1 Sinocyclocheilus rhinocerous | reverse complement strand
TAAGCACTGTTATTCAACGAAATTGACGTTAGAGAGTGGGATAGTCTTACAGAGCCGAAACAGGGATGACGTTTGTTGTGGGCGGAGCCTATCTGGAGGAAGAAAATGACGGTTTTCAAGCGGCAGTCTATGGAGCCATGGAATA
>NW_015658748.1:0-3782 GCF_001515625.1 Sinocyclocheilus rhinocerous | reverse complement strand
TTTGAAAATGTACCAATTGCTTGTGAAAATTGCGCCAAAGCAATACAAAAAAACTGATACGTTTCTTCTCATGTTTTTCACTATACGGGCCACAAGAGAAATATTAAGGGAATAATTTAAGACAGTTATATGCCATTATCAGCATATGTTGAAGTAGTTTCGTCTCTAGTTGTCTCAGAGAATATGTGCCGTTAATGCAGCATTAGAAAGCTCCATCAGTTTTTTTACTTTCACTTTCTCCATAGTGAATTGACTGACGTTCACCGGCGTAACTCTTGCACACAGTTTGCACGTTGCTTGCTTGTGTTGCTTGACCCCTCCCCCGTAATATCAATTGTTTAACGGCCACATATTAGGCAATGTTTTTTTTTTATGTTTATTTTTCTATGTTAATGAAAGTGACACCAAAAAACAGGAACATTATTAGGAAATCCTTGGGGGGGCTGTGCCGGGGCTAAGCAAGTTTCTGATGGGGCTATAGCCCCGTCAAGCCCCGCCCTAGCGCCGACACTGATAGTTAGGTCCATGCAGAAACTTGTAAACGTTCTTATAGTTGTGTCATCACCGTTTAGTGACGTCATTGAATGTTCCGGGAAAACTGAAGTTGTATTGTCAGTGTCGGTCACGGCGCCTTTTAACTCCCGATTTGGATCCGGCAATGTTTAATTTACAAATTAAGCTCTGACCAGACGCCACCCGATCTAAATATTCCCTCACAGTTTAATAGTAATGACTTTATGAATTTCTTCACTGATAAAATAGATAACATCAGAAATACAATATCAATGAGATTTCACTGTTTTTATTCAGACACTAACAAAGTAAATAATTGTAAATATATTTATGATGATGCCGATGCTGAAATGTCATTAAACTCCTTCAGTTGATATTTATTTTTTGTGTTTGACTTTTTTTCTCCCAGGCTTGATTCCACCTGGTAAAGGTTTTCCCAGATCTGAATCCATGGAAATATTAGCTTACAGCATGTGAATGTTTTACTGTAGACTTACTGCATGCAGTCAGAATAAGAGTTTAATATATAACTACAACACAACTGATGTACAATGCTGTTTTTAATCAAAACCCTCACAAAAATCGTTAATTTAATGTTTACATTTACTTTTATGCATTTAGCACAATTTTCTTCCAAAGTGATTTAGAGGTGATTAAAACAACAAAGTGATTCTTTTGAACACATTTATATTGGTGTCTACTGTTACAAAAATTATAATATTTCTAATGGGAGGTTAAAACATCAGCAACAAAACAAATCTGCACATGTACAGATAATACAGAAGTCAAAATTACTAATGTCTGCAGAGTCATTCATGCATCTGCCTTCATGCTTGCAGTGAATCAGTATTGATATCTATATCACTGATCAGCACAGTCTGTCCAGATGAAGAAAGTTTAATTAAATTCACTTCAGTGGGGATGAATTTAGTTCGTTTTAGTTTTTGACTGACATTATTGTCTGCACTGAATTATGTTAACATTCACATTGAGAGCCATTCACAGCTGGTGTCATAAAATCATCTGCCCTTTGACCTCAAGATCTAATCAAAAATGTGTCTTTTTAACCTTTTTTAAAACCATTATTTATATAGTGCTTTATACAATGTACGATTGTGTCAAAGCAGCTTTACGGTGTTAAATATGAAAATGTTTCATGATGCAAACAACATTTAATTATGTCATTAAGCAGCGACAGAAAGAGGACAATAATAAACCGTTAATTCTTCAGTTGAAGTCAGTTTAACTTGTTGTAGTTTGTCATGTAAATAGTTTAATGCAGATAATATGTAGGTTAATATATTTATTTGTCTGTGTATATTTGGATGTAATGCATGTTTTTTGTTATTAATGATACATTTTTTTCTGACAAATATGTTAGTTTCGAATAAAAAATATATCACCATATCCATATATCATGAAGTTAAACATTTTGATAGAATAATGTTATGGATGTTATTTGATAGAAGCATGTTAGTTCTGAATGTTAATGTGCTGGGTTTCTAACTGAGAACACAAAAGGGAAAGTGTTTTTAATTTAATCATCTGGTACTTGAACACTTCACTAAATGCATCATTGTTTATTAGTGTTATAGCCAGGTCTGTAGTGTGGATGAATGTGGCCAAAAATATAAATATCACTTTGTTTAGAGAGAGAGTATATTTTACTGTTCTGATGAACTCATGAATGACCAGCAGAAGGAGCCATTGCTCAGGAAAACAGTCACAATCACAATTTACCTTGATAGCACAGAATACATATATAGATTATTATCTATACTTATCAACTAATTCAAAGTAATGTGACAATGGAGAATCCCAAACTTTGGTTCACAATCAGGGTTTTTGATGTCCATGACCCTCAAATATGATGATCTTCTGCAACAGACCCTTCTAAAATATAAAGACAGCTGTTTTCATGTATGGACCCATCTATAAAAATAAACAAATAAATAATAATGAAAACAAAAATAAACCATGCAATCATAAAGACAACATTAAATCAATTCAATTGTATAATTGTTAAATTTTTTGACTGATTCCCATCACGCTCTTATGAATTTGCTAGAAGCTTTCAAAGCATTGAATTGCATTCAGTATATCCACCTAGTTAACGCTAATGCTATGGTGTTTGTAATAAAGCGTCTATAGTGACTGTACATTTGGCGTACTGTAGTTCTGTCTTCTGACTGCCGTTTTCAGGTTCTCTCTATTTTAAGACCTGAAAACACTAATGTGCCGTTTTTCTTTTGCTAAACAATGTTGGCACAGTTGACAAAGTTTATTTCATAGGGACAGGCGTGGGCTCAACACCTGCGCCCACATAGGGACAGGCGTGGGCTCAAAACCTGCGCCCACTTTAACAAACCAAACAAACCTGTAACACCGGTTCTGTGACGCAACATGGTCAGAAGTACCTGGATGGTCATCCACCGAGTCTGAGAGCATGATCTTTCAAAATATATATAACAGGTTTCATCAACAGCTATAATTGTATATATAACATCTACAGTGTCACATTATACAAGGCATCAAACAACTGTTACTACTAACCTCTACTACACTTCCTTCAGATGGGTCTACAATAAAATCACTAAACTGCACATAAACAACAAGTATTAAGATAGAAACAATAAACAGATGTAATCAATTGTTATACAGCCCTTTAGGTATTAGATTAAAATTAAATAATATCCCTTCTCTTCTGCTTTTATATTGAACATAAACAATGAAAAAATTAAAACATTTGACTTTTTGTTGTTAATGCTTTCTTGTGGCGTGCTTGTATGCTGAGGTGTTATTGGCTGAAATAATTATAATAAACATTTACACACTCACACACACAGGTTTGTTTTTGTGAAAAGTGGGGACTCTCCATAGGCGTAATGGTTTTTCTACTGTACAGACCGTATATTCTATTGCCCTACACCAACCCTACCCCTAAACCTACCCCTCACAGGAAACTTTGTGCTATTTCAGATTTTCAATACACTCCATTCTGTGTGATTTATAAGCGTTTTGAAAAGTGGGGACATGGGGTAATGTCCGCATAAGTCACCTTCTCCTTGTAATACCTGTGTCATACCTTTGTCATTATACAAATTGATGTCCTCATTTGTCACAAAAACACGCACATATATATACACACACTCACACAATATTCATTTTTAACAACTGAATATCTATTAATCTTACCAGTGTATCGGCCAGGCTGAACTCATCCATACTCCGTGTTTTTATGACAACTTCTGAGTCAGAATCTGAACTGA
>NW_015658747.1:52567-54232 GCF_001515625.1 Sinocyclocheilus rhinocerous | reverse complement strand
TGCCAAACACCATTAAACCTCAGAGGAAGAAGTTTAGTTTCACCATGATCTCTGTTATGTCGTGATGCTGTTTTAATACAAACTGTTGTAAATGTTGTTTCTGTAAATAGAAAAATACAGTTTTTAAATCAGGTCAGTAAATACCTGTAATATTCTCATCCTCATATAGTCGTGACTAAGTTCTGAAGCAAGCAGGAATATCTGGAGGAGTAACATCTGAACTGAGATCTGCTTTTGTGAAGATGCTGTTTGTTAAAGAGGAGAGTGAGGAGGACAAGAGTGAACCAGAAACCTGGAGAATAAAACACGAGGAACAAGGTTGGTGTTTATTCTTTGTTCATCTTTAATGACTTTTTGTGGTACATCCACAGATCCTTAATGTAAAAATAAGACCTTAACTGTCATTAAAATGTCTTAAATCAATGTTTCAAAGTTCTTATAGAAATGTGACTGAACCGACACTGAGAAGACTTAATAGATGTTTATTCTGAGATCTGCTGCTGTGAAGATGGTGTTTGTTAAAGAGGAGAGTGAGGAGGACAAGAGTGAACCAGAAACCTGGAGAATAAAACACGAGGAACAAGGTTGGTGTTTATTCTTTGTTCATCTTTAATGACTTTTTGTGGTACATCCACAGATCCTTAATGTAAAAATAAGACCTTAACTGTCATTAAAATGTCTTAAATCAATGTTTCAAAGTTCTTATAGAAATGTGACTGAACCGACACTGAGAAGACTTAATAGATGTTTATTCTAATACCTGATCTGTGACCAGTGATTTCTGATGTGTAATTATTCAAGTTAAGTCAGACAAGTTGTTTATTTGTCTCAGAATTGTCTTGTGTGTGTGTGTGTGTGTGTGTGTGTGTGTGTGTCAGTCAGGCAGTAAATCAAGCCACTGACCAAACTTAACATTGTTTCTCCTAGTAGCATGATTATAATCTGTTACTTAAATTGTGATTAAATTATATACAAAAAGTGATCAAAGAACAAACCCTGTTTGCTGGAGCTGTCAATCACACAGCACAAGTTTATTTGGACAATTAAAACTCATTATAATCAATGGTTCTCTTACACAACACAATTAACCTTTTACAGTATTTACATCATGTTTGCTGTTAGTTATGATGAACGCATTTTGTGAGTGTGCAGAAAACAAGATGTGATGATTAGATCAAACAGATTGTCATCTGCTCATCGCTGCATCCTTTCTTGTGATGGGAGTAGATCTAACGCTATAATTAACACTTTACATGATTGGATAATCTCAACAGCTTTATGGTACAAACATAGTAAAAGTATTTGAGACTGTTCCACATGTAATACTTCCTATGCAAATATGTGACCCTGGACCACAAAACCAGTCTTAAGTCGCTGGGGTATCTTTGTAGCAATAGCCAAAAATATATTGTATGGGTCAAAATTATTGATTTTTCTTTTATGCCAAAAATCATTAGGATATTAAGTAAAGATCATGTTCCATGAAGATATTTTGTAAATTTCCTACTGTAAAAATATTATAATTTAATTTTTGAGTAGTAATATGCAATGCTAAGAACTTCATTTGGACAGCTTTAAAGGCGATTTTCTCAATATTTTGATTTGTTTGCACCCTCAGATTCCAGATTTTCAAATAGTTGTATCTCGGCCAAATATTGTCCTATC
>NW_015658747.1:48131-50372 GCF_001515625.1 Sinocyclocheilus rhinocerous | reverse complement strand
ACATTGTATGGGTCAAAATTATTGATTTTTCTTTTATGCCAAAAATCATTAGGATATTAAGTAAAGATCATGTTCCATGAAGATATTTTGTAAATTTCCTACTGTAAAAATATTATAATTTAATTTTTGAGTAGTAATATGCAATGCTAAGAACTTCATTTGGACAGCTTTAAAGGCGATTTTCTCAATATTTTTATTTTTTTGCACCCTCAGATTCCAGATTTTCAAATAGTTGTATCTCGGCCAAATATTGTACTAACAAGCCATACATCAATGGAAAGCTTATTTATTCCACTTTCAGATGATGTATAAATTTCAATTTCGAAAAATTGACCCTTATGACTGGTTTTGTGGTCCAGGGTCACATATGTTAGCCAGTCACAGCAGTGGGCCTTTCCATTGAGGTCTCACAGCAGAAACACCCCTTCAAACAGAGCATTCAAATCAGAAGCTAAAATCAGTGTAGAAAATAGACATTTATTACTATGTAAAAACATAATACATTTGTACCTCAAGAAACATTATATTTTCATGTGAAAACATTATAGGTGCACCTCAGGAAACATTATAAAATAATAATAAAAATACAGGTCACGACCCCTTTAAAAAGTATACAATTTGAAGTGCTGATACCTGCAGATTCCCTGTAGACAGCTGTAAAATAATGTAGATTAGAGTCATTAGACAAATACTTTTCACAATACATCAAAGGGCACATTTACACGACAATAATATTCTAAAGATGGAAATTTGTTTCTCAACATTTTTAAGTTTTGCATACATACAGCAGCATTGTGAAGGGATCCCTGTTTGTGAAAACAGTAACATCATGCGCATGTATATTACATGTTCAGTCCATATAGGTACGGTGACCGAGAGAGTTCAATGCACTGCAAATTAGGGCTGGGTGGTATATCGAGTTTGTACGATATATCGATATTTTCTTTATAAGCTGTGTTCCTGTTGCTCAGTGGTAGAGCATTGCGTTAGCAGCGCAAAAGGTCGTGGGTTCAATTCTCAGCGAACACACATACTGGTAAAAAAAAATTTATAGCCTGAATGCACTGTAAGTCGCTTTGGATAAATGCGTCTGCTAAATGCATAAATGTAAATGTATAAGCGATTCGATATGAGGCAATACCATTTATATTGATATACAGTAGTTTGATACGAGCGCATCTGAAAATATAGCGGAGGACACAGACTGAGCTGCTGCGGAGAAAGTGCATAATCCAATTTGTTCTAAACTTGTGACAAGCTTCATGTTCATGCTCGCCAAACAGACGGAGCGCAATAATTCTGACTAAAATGTACATTTCACTGAAATATTTGTAGTTGGACAATAAATGTGACATGTAGAATTTTAAACCTACAAATAAGTCAGTTTTTATGATAGCACTGACTATAAAGTGACCGTAATGGGGTAATCAAAATAGCCTAACACAACTTTGTGCTTCTGTTCTCATTTATTTTCATTTTTAGTTTAGTGAATTTAACTTCCACTTTAAAAGCCTTATTTTTGTTTTTAGATTGCAATGTTAGAATGAAATGTTGAAATGTGATTTTAACCCTTTTTTTGCACATAATATAACGGCTTACATGCCATGGTTACATTCACTTTATTTGTTTTCATAGCCTTTAATATGTATTGTTTTGTTGGACAACATTGGGCAGTAAGTGAAATATATATATATATTAAATACAGATTAAAAACAAAAATACAGAGATATATACCGTATATCGCAAATCGGCCAAAAAATACAGAGATTTGAATTTTTGCCCATATCGCCCAGCCCTACTAATAGCTATGCTGCAGTGTGTGTGAGATCGGATGAATACAATCAGAACGAACCTTTATTTATCTGTATTAAATATGTTAGTCACTATTCTGTGTCATTTTTCATTCACAATCATTTCACTGTATGCAATGCCAAAATATGAATATTCAAAGTAGTCGCACTGTCAACGCGTTACTGTTTAAAAATGAATTGAATGTTTATTTAAATGTAAATTTCTTTAAGGCAGTTATAGCGCACATTCATTTAGCCATTTTAAACACTGGAATAAGAGCACCAACGCACACAAGCAATACTGCTCTTACGAAAATTAACCATGGTTTTAAACTAAATAAAACCAAAAAATTGTAGTTAAACCATAGTAACCACAAATTAACCCGAGTTTTGCTAAACTAACCATAGTTTAACCATGGTATTTGTAATAAAATTGTGGTTATACAGATGA
>NW_015658747.1:46938-47261 GCF_001515625.1 Sinocyclocheilus rhinocerous | reverse complement strand
ATTTATAGCCTGAATGCACTGTAAGTCGCTTTGGATAAATGCGTCTGCTAAATGCATAAATGTAAATGTATAAGCGATTCGATATGAGGCAATACCATTTATATTGATATACAGTAGTTTGATACGAGCGCATCTGAAAATATAGCGGACTGAGCTGCTTGAGCTGCTGCGGAGAAAGTGCATAATCCAATTTGTTCTAAACTTGTGACAAGCTTCATGGCCAAACAGACCAAACAGACGGAGCGCAATAATTCTGACTAAAATGTACATTTCACTGAAATATTTGTAGTTGGACAATAAATGTGACATGTAGAATTTTAAAC
>NW_015658747.1:41771-46842 GCF_001515625.1 Sinocyclocheilus rhinocerous | reverse complement strand
TTTAGATTGCAATGTTACAATGTTAGAATGAAATGTGATTTTAACCCTTTTTTGCACATGATATAAAGGCTTACATGGTTACATTCACTTTCATAGCCAACTTTAACTTTCAACGTTTTCATAGCCTTTAATATGTATTGCTTTGTTGGACAGCCTTAATCCTCCTGGGCATGGAATTCACCAGAGCTGCACAGGTTGTTGCAGGGATCATCTTCCACTCCTCCATTAATCATCTAATTTTAACAAAACCATGATAATATTGATAATCGTGATAACTTTGGTCACTATAATCGTGATATGAAATTTTCATACCGTTACATCCCTAATTTGAATTTTTGCCCATATCGCCCAGCCCTACTGCAAAAAAAACAAAAAAAAACACCTGCAAATTAAAAAACAACTTCATCAATTTGACAACACAGGCGCTGCAAATGCTCACAACACAACCAAATAAAGAAACACGCTGCAAATAAAATTATTTAATGCAGTTGTCAAACTGATGAAGATGTTTTGTTGATTTGCTGGTGCTTTTTGTATTTGCATGTGTTTTCTGAAGTTGCAGCGCATTGAGCTCTTTCGGCCACCGTACATAGGTGCATAGTGATTCTTTACAAAGTGATGTCACCATCTACTGGCCTGGAAACATAATGCAGTGTTTTTAGCCATTTTCTTGGATCTGTGTGAACGGGGACAGTTTTGACAATGTTTTCATATGTACACACATTTTATCCTTTTATTTTCCAAATGTCCCAATTGATTTTCATCTTTTAAATTATTTAATTTTAGGCCTGATGAAAGTAAAAGAAGAAAGACAAGATCTGAATGAAGTGGAGGGGAAACATCAGGATCAAAAAGATCATGATGTCAATGGAGAAAAATCAGTGAGTTGCAGCATTCAAGTAACAGACATCAAAAAGCTTTTCAGCTGCTCTCAGTGTGGAAACACTTTGAAACATAAAGGAAGCCTTATGAAACACATGAGAATCCATAATGGGGAAAAGCCTTTCAGTTGTTTTCAGTGCGGCAACACTTTCACTTGTAACGAAAACCTTAAGAATTACATGTTAATTCATGCTGGAATAAAGCCTTTTGCCTGCTCTCAGTGTGGAAAGAGTTTTACACAGAAAGGACACCTTAAGAATCATTTGGTAACTCACACTTCAGAAAATCCTTTCATCTGCTCTCAGTGTGGAAACACTTTCACACGTAAAACAAACCTTAAGAATCACATGTTAATTCATGCTGGAATAAAGCCTTTTACCTGCTCTCAGTGTGGAAAGAGTTTTACACAGAAAGGACAACTTAAGGATCATTTTGTAACTCACATTTCAGAAAAAACTTTCAGCTGCTCTCAGTGTGGAAAGTCTTTCACACGTAAAGGATACCTTGAGACTCACATGTTAATTCATGCTGGGTAAAAGCCTTTCAGCTGCTCTCAATATGGAAAGAGTTTCACCTGTAAACAAGGATTTAATCATCACATGAGAATTCACATTAAGGCTGCGTTCCACTCTACTTTTAGACACACTCGTGAACTTCCCTGAGCACTTCCCCTCGGGGGTATCCCAGCTGCCATTTTGAAGTGCGTTCCTCGATTATCCTGCCGTAAAACCTGTGTTGAAGCAGCAACATTTGAATTTGTAAAGAGCGCGTCAGTCAGCGCTGGCTTTGCTGCTTACGGTCACTGGACTCGCTGCTCAGGATGGAGATGAAGATCGCCGAATAAAGGCTTGGATTTGGGTCTGTTCCTTGCAGTCGTATGGATTCGGAAGATTTGGATTACAGCGCACGAATAAAATTGTTTCATTTCGTAATTATGTTGCATTATTTTTACGTTTAGATGCTGAAAATACGTCAGTATTGTACGTTTTAGTGCCTGTAAGAACGTAAGTAAATGTACGTTTTATAGAACCACATGTTACGTAAAATACATACGAATTATCATGAGATTTGATTGAAATATCTTACTCAGGACCGTACTAAATAAAAAATAACAGGCATTTTGTATGATCTCTCTTATTTTGTTAAAATTATTCACATTTTCACAGATTCTGCAAGGGGTTCCCAAACTTTCGCATGTCACTGTATATATAGATAGACTGTTGGCTCCAGCCCTGCTCCAGTGTCGGCTTCAGCCCCAGAGTCCGCTCCAGTGTCGGCTCCAGCCCCTGAGTATATATATGTGTATATATATATATATATATATATATATATATGGAATGGAAGTTTGAATATATGGAATGAAAGTCTGAATATATGGAATGAAAGTTTGAAGTTTTTAGGCACATGCTAAGGACCTCATAGACCAGTAGCTTTAACATCTGTGCTTTGTAAGTGCATGGAGAGAGTGGTTTGTCAGCAACTCTCCCAAGCAATGATTGGGAAATTGGAGTTTGCTTACAGAGTTGAAGATGCCATCCTCACTCTGATGGATAAGGTTGGAAAATACTTGGATGCAGCAGATTGTTGCGTTAGGATTTTATTTATGGATTTTTCTTCCGCTTTTAATACTGTGAACATAAACATTCTTTTGAGGAGGTTGGAGGAGTTGCAGGTGCACCAAACTTTTATCTTATGAATTAACTTTTTTTTTACGGGATTGCCCACAGCACCTATTAGTAAATGGGAAAAAATCGGAGAATGTGGTTTTAAACACTGACCTTCCTCAGGGGTGTGTTTTATCACCAATTCTATTTTCTATTAATATAAATAAAATGACATGTGATACTGACAATTTGACGCTTATAAAATATGCAGATGATATAGCACTGGTGGGACGTGTAAAGGATTTTCAGTCATTGGATACTTACTTTAGTTTTGTTAATCTTATTACGTCTTGGACAAAGGAGAGTTATCTTCAGCTTAACATTAGTAAAACTAAAGAAATGTGCTGTGGGGTTAACAACATACGAGCACTCTGTGAACCTTTGTTAGTTAATGGAGAGGAAGTTGAACAGGTGGGATCTTTTAAATACTTAGGTATTGAGATTGACTCCCAATTTTCATTTGATAAGCATTCAGATAGACTCCCAATTTTCATTTGATAAGCATTCAGATAATGTTTTTAAAAAGGCTTATCAACGTCTAGGCTTATTGAGAAAACTGAGGAGTTTTAACATTGAAAAGGATATTTTGATTATTGTATATAAATCACTTATCGAATCTGTTCTTACTTTTAATATTGTGTCCTGGTTTAACTCTCTCTCTGTTAAAAGTAAAAGTAGACTTAAGGATTATAAATGTGGCGAGTAAAATAATTGGTGAGAGACAAACATCTCTCACTGATCTTTACACTGTGGCACTAAAAAGGAAAGCCTCTGTTATTGTGGGAGACTCTTCTCATCCTCTGTACAGTTCTTTTCAACTACTTCCATCCGGAAGACGCTACAAAGGGCCTTGGGTGAAAAGGGCCAAGTATAAGAAGACGTTTATTCCAACTGCCATTGGTATTTTAAATAGAATCTTAAAATGATTTTTTTTTTTTAAAGATGTGTTTTTGTGATGTAATGTAGTCTGTTGTTGTGAGGACTACTTGTGCTGTTTGTGTGTTGAGCCTTTTGTCTGAAGACAATTTTCTACCCCATTGGGGATAGACAAAGCTTTTGAAAATTGAAAATTGAAATTGAATATATTGAATGAAAGTCTGAATATCTGGAATGGAAGTATGAATATATGGAATAGAACTCTCAATATATTCAACTTTCATTCCATATATTCAATGAAAGTTTGAATATATTGAATGAAAGACAGAATATCTGGAATGAAACTTGAATATCTGGAATGAAACAAATATATATTGAATGACAGTTTGAATATATGGAATGGAATTCTGAATATACGGAATGAAATTTGAATATATGGAATGAAAGTCTGAATATATGGAACGAAACTTGAATCAGGCAAGTGGATGATTGACATTACAGAGTTCACCGTTGTTCTGAAACATGTGAATGGTAACTTACTTGTAAAATAAGTAACACTGTTGCTTGTGTGAACAGCACATTTGTGTATTTACCTGTAGTTCTGGTAATTTTACGGCAAACTGATGTGAATCTGATGTCATCTGAATTGTAATGTGCTGATCTAACCGCAGAAAAACTCTGTGCTGTTACACGTTCTACAGGCTCACGCAACAGTGCTTTAGACTAATACAGAGCGGTTTAATCTACTGTATATGATTATACATATGATATATAGTTGACTACAGTAGTCGACTAAAATCTTATATGTAGTTAACAAACTAGATTAAAACTAAATTCAAATGACTAAAATATGACTAAAACTATATGATATTTTAGTCAAAAGACTAAAACTAAATCAAAATTTCCTGTCAAAATTAACACTGGTACTGTGTGAAATGTCTGAGATGATGGAAATCAAGATGACCGTATGTACACTCCAAACTGTTTGTACTGTACCAGCTATTGCCAAAATTTTTCTAGTTCAACAAAGTATTGGAAAATTTGAGGCAATGAATTGAAAGTCATTCAAATTAGAATGCTATTGCTCTTGTAACAAGGATATAACTAGCTATATTATTATTCATTAAGCAAATTTGCATTTTAATTCCATACACTGCAAATGTCATTCTTTATATACAGACTTTCATTCAATGTATTCTAACTTTCATTCCATATATTCAAGTTTCATTCAATATATTCAAACTTTCATTCCATATATTCAAGTTTCGTTCCGTATATTCAGACTTTCATTCAATATATTCGTTTCACTCCATATATTCAGACTTTCATTCAATATATTCAAGTTTCCTTCTATATCATCACGATCATCAGGGAAGGTTCACCACTGTTCCAAGTTTTCTCCATTTGTGGATAATGGCTCTGACCGTGGTTCGCTGGAGTCCCAAAGCCATAGAAATGGCTTTATAACCCTTTTCAGACTGATACATTTAAACCAGGGGTGCCCAAACTCGGTCCTGGAGGGCTCCTGCAGAGTTTAGCTCCAACTTGCCTCAACACACCTGCCGGGAAGTTTCTAGCATGCCTAGTAAGAGCTTGATTAGCTGGTTCAGGTGTGTTTGATTAGGGTTGGAGCTAAACTCTGCAGGACA
>NW_015658747.1:40402-41745 GCF_001515625.1 Sinocyclocheilus rhinocerous | reverse complement strand
TGAGCCGTGCTTAGCGATGTATTTAACTATCAACTCTTCCATTTTCACAATCTTATTGAATTGTGTTCAGCAATTCAATAGGCTTCTTTTCCTTCACTGACTGAACATTATCTAGTTACTTTAAGATACCTGTTAGTCTAATTATTCATAGCTCCTGTGCTTTGGCCGCAAATGAATAAAACAGCCACACTACGTCGGGCTTCTAAACCAAATGTTTAACTTCTCTGGACACGGCCACACTCCGTCGGGCCTTACACTACACTAAACTGTTAAAAATGTAACACTGTCACAGTACGTCGGACAAAACCACACTACTTTGGGTTTTATGTTATATTTTTAAAACAGTTTACTTAGCCACAATATGTCGGGCAAATCAACACAAAAACACCATAGTTATGAAATAATTCTGTATCGCGGCAAGCCTAGTTCAAGCCCAGGCTGTGGCTGGGCCACTCAAGGACCTTCACAGAGTTGTCTATAAGCCACTCTTGCTGTGTGCTTAGGGTCATCGTCCTGTTGGAAGGTGAACCTTCTGCCCAGTCTGAGGTTCTGAATGCTCTGGACTGGATTTTCATTAAGGCTCTCTCAATATTTTGCTGTGTTTAGCTTTTCTTCTACTCTGACGAATCCCTCAGTCCCTGCCGCTGACAGCATGAGGCTGCTACTGCCACACTTTACTGTTGGGATGCTACTGTGCAGGTGATGAGCAGTGCCTGGTTTTCTCCAAACATGTTGCTTGGAATTGAGGTACATCAGACCAGAGCATCTTGTTTCTCACAATCTGAGGGTTCTTTAGGTGCTTTGTTGCAAATTCTAAGTGTGTTTTCATGTGTCTTCACTGAGTTTGGCCACTCCGCCATAAAGCCCGGATCGGTGGAGTGTTGCAGTGATGTTTGTCCTTCTGTAAGTTTCTCCCCTCTGCATATATGATCATGGAGCTCAACTAGAGTGACCATCAGCTTCTTGGTCACTAGTCTAGACAAAGCCCTTCTCCATCAATTGCTCAGTTTTGCCAGGAAGCCAGCTCTAGGAAGAGTCCTGGTTGTTCCAAACGTCTTCCATTATCGATAATGAAGACTACATGGTTCTGTGAACCTTCAATGCAGCAGAATTTTTTCTGTACCCTTCCCCAGATCTGTGCCTCGATACAATCCTGTCTCGGCGGTCTACAGACAATTCCTTGGACTTCATGGTTTGGTTTGTGCTCTGACATGCACTGTTACCTGTGGGACCTTATATAGACAGGTGTGTGCCTTTCCAAATCCTGTCCAATCAACTGAATTTACCGCATGTGGACTCCAATCTAGTTGTAGAAACATCTCAAGGACGATCAGTGGAAACAG
>NW_015658747.1:34957-39154 GCF_001515625.1 Sinocyclocheilus rhinocerous | reverse complement strand
TGTTTGTCCTTCTGTAGGTTTCTCCTATCTCCACATATGATCATGGAGCTCAACTAGAGTGACCATCAGCTTCTTGGTCACCAGTCTAACCAAAGCCTTTCTCCATCGATTGCTCAGTTTGGCCAGGAGGCCAGCTCTAGGAAGAGTCATAGTGTTTCCAAACTTCTTCCATTATGGATAATAGAGGCTACATGCTTCTGTGAACCAATGCAACAGAATTTTTTTTTCTGAACTCTTCCCCAGATGTGTGGCTTGGCGCAATTCTGTCTCTGAGCTTTACAGGCAGTTCTTTTGACCTCAGGGCTTGGTTTTTGCTCTGATACGTATTTTCAGCTGTTAGACCTTTTATTGAGAGGTATGTGCCTTTCCAAATCATACTCATTCAAATTAATTTGCCACAGGATAACTCCACTCGAAGTGTAGCAACATCTACAAGCGATATGAATGCTCCTGAGCTAAATTTCAACTGTCCCAGATGAATGCTTATGCAATGGAATCATTTAAGTTTTTTATTTCTAATAAATTTGCAAAATTGTTACAAACCTGTTTTTTTTGTTTTGTCATTATGGTGTATGGAGTGTAGACTGATGAGAAAAAAAAAAAAAAGTAATTTAAAGCAGTTTAACAATTCAACAATTCTTCTCCCCCGAGTTACGTCTTTATATATGCACGCTTTCCCCTAAGCATAAACAATGCTGATTACGCAGATTACGGTCATGCGTGCGCTTTCTCCTCTGAACGTAAACAACGCTGATTACGTCGATTACGCTCTTGGGTACTCTCCAAAATGGCGGAAGACGTAACTCGGGGGAGAAGAATTGTTAAATAAATTGTTATTTTTGTTTTCTTTGTGCTCAAAAAGTATTCTTGTAGCTTCGCAAAACTGAAGTTGAGCCACTGATGTCACATGGACTGTTATAACGATGTTCTTACTACGTCTCTGTACCTGGGAACATTACAGTTGCGTTGCTGTCTATGCAGGGTCTGAGAGATCTCACATTTCATCAAAAATATCTTAATTTGTGTTCCGAAGATGAACGAAGGTCTTACGGGTTTGGAACAACATGAGGGTGAGTAATTAATGACAGAATTTTCATTTTGGGGCGAACTAACCCTTTAAAACCCGGCCTTGCGAGGGAGCGTTTCTGCACTGCGAGTGCACAGAATATGGAGTTGGTTTATAATTTATATATTTTTTTCCCTTATGAATTTGTTTGATGCAACATGTATATTTTATATATTTTTTTATATATCATTTATATATTATGGAGTTGTTTGGAGTGGGGATAAATTAAACAGATCTGCGATGATGTCACAATCGTGTTGCATTGTGGTCTATGGAGCGGCCTGAAGTGTGCATATGAAGCAGACTTGCTCCCACTGTCAAAATCGAGGGATTGAGCGTCTGTCCATATTAACTTGCCTCATCCACTTAAAAAAAAGGCCTATATTTATTGCAGTGTTTTCTTCAAGTTGTATCCTTCAAATACAGTGGTATTTTTCATAATGTTGTGGAGATGCCTTCATACGACATCAACACCTCCGTGCAGCTGTGGTTGTACAGTAAGCTATTATCATTGGCCCTATTCAAACCAGACTATGGACTGTTCGACCACTGAATCCAGCAGTGTCTGCTACAATATCGAAGTAAGTGCGCATCATTGATCATTGTTCTCGCTAAAAATATTTTCTCATAACATGAGATGTGCAGTTTACTTTAAAGATAAATTATTGTGCACCTATAGCACTCATTGCTGTCATTAAAACATAACATACCACAGGAAAAGTAATCAAGCGCATCTACTACAAATAGGCTATGTCTAAATTTATATAATTTTGGTTTAACTTCTGCGTAATGACTTTATGTAATTTCAGTGCTTATCTCCATTAATGAGAGTTGAATATTTAATGTAAATGTATATGATGAAATGAAAACAGATTAAAATTGTTTACTTTACTCTCTCCAGGAAAAATAATTCTGTACGCATAGGTCAGAGTTTGCGTGCAGGTGCGCAAATTTTCCCGTCAAGTTTGTTTTTTATAAATCCCACCTTTTGCGTAGGAAGTGGCGTACGCCTCTTTCAGGGCATGTTTTGTGTGTACGCAACGGTTATAAATGAGGCCCCTGGTCACTTTATTATCAGGACAAATGCACTGTGTGTGGCATGTCAATGTGCAAGACTATATCTGGTCACTAATCACTACTGTCACTTATTCCATTTCAGTTTGTACTTTCTGTATACTTACTATTTCAAATCAATGTAGAGGTCAATGTGCAGTACTGTCAATGCTCACTTTACTCTGATTGCTCAATGTGTAATATGACTCAGTCACTTGTTGTATGTACTTTTATAATTGTACTGTATGGTCTATAGTCTTATTCATTGTCTGTGGTTATATGTTTGTTTTCTAACACCAGAAAAATACACTGACAAAGGCTTTCAATTCAATCCAATCCAATCCAAAAGCTTTATTGAGAAATTTAAAAAGCCCAAACAGCAAACATTTCCCTAATGCAAATACAATCAGCAGACATTAAAAGTTGTTGATAAAATATAAAAAGTAAAAATGATATATTAATAAAAAGGTAACATTTCATCAATAATTATTCCTAGCAAAAGTGATCAATAATTACTGAAACTAAAAGTGAAAACTAATTGGATGGATCTCTCTTTCCTACTGAGTTACAGAAATGGGTATCGTTAACGTTTTAACTGTATTACTATTCTTATGATACTGTACACCAGTCCAGTTCTTTAACAGTATTCTTTTTTTGTTGTTTGTTTTTCAATGAAAAAAAAATAACCTGAATGGCTTTATATTCTGAAATGTAAAAATCTACAGAAAAAAACAGCACGAGAGAGGTGAGCTCTCGTGCCTCAGTTGGTAAAAAAAAATTAGCCAATCACCATCGAGGGTTCACTTTCAGCGCTGAGGAGTGTTGAGAAAAGAATCCTTGTAGGGGAGGCTAGACTCCCTTCTGATATCAACCAATCATCATAGAGACGTACATTACGTGATATTAGTTTTAACATCTTCCGCAACGCTGATAATGTACCAAGTACTTATGATCAGTAGCGATATTGAATATTTGATTGCCAACAGATTTACCAAGCTGTCATTCAAACAGTATATATACAAATTTAAAAAAAGGGAAAACAGCCTAAGCTGGATATAGGCTACAGCAGTCGTGGCTTAATTAAATGGCGCAACAGGCAGCTCTCTTTTAACACAGACTTTTAAGAAGGGATGGATGTTTGCTTCAAGTGATAGGCCAGATTAGTGAAATTATATTATCTTGCTGAATGTATGTCGTTTGCTTTACGTTTTCTGAATAAAAGCAACCAAAAAGCCATTTTAAAGTGGTTAAGCAAATAATAATAATAATAGGCAGGGATCCCATTAGTGTGCCTCCTCTATTTTAAAACCCACGAGCCACCACTGCCAGTATGAAGACATTTTTAGAGTTTAAGTTTATATTAATTTATTCATTAAGTTTATATATAATTTTGATACTACAGGTAAACTAAGGTCTAGCAGTAGTATTCAGGTAAATAATAACCTATAAAAGAAACTGAATAAATTAATCAAATCTAAAATAGCACTGCATAGTCTTCACTGTATAAACTGAGCTGATGGATTAATGCTTATTGAAGCTACTAAAGTCATTCAGTCAAGAGCAAAGATTGTAGTTTCTATTTTTCTTTTGTTGTTTGATTATCATTGATACGATGGATGGCTACAGGTTTATTAGGCTGCTGTCAATTTAAGAACTAATGCGTGGATCCAATATACTGACACATCAGATTTTCTCCAATATATTGCTTTACCTCAAAATCTTGTTTATATAATCTATGGAAGCAACAAAAATTAGATTAATTGCACAATGAAAATGCATTATAGGGGCCGTTTACACGACAATGTTTTCAGCCAAAAACGGGTAACTTTATATGCGTTTTGCCTGTTCGTTTACATGACAACGGCGTTTTGGGGACTGAAAACGCATAATTTTGAAAACAGGTTTCAAAGTGCAAGTTTTTGAAAACACCACTGTTATTGTTTCCGTGTAAACACCCAATACCGGGAATCTTTGAAAACGGTGACGTCATGCATGCATACATGATGGCATAGTACATGTTAGGTGCCGGAAAACATGGTAGTGTTGTTGCTGATCAGAATCAGAATCAGAATCAGAAT
>NW_015658747.1:22353-34928 GCF_001515625.1 Sinocyclocheilus rhinocerous | reverse complement strand
AACGCAAGGGAAAAACTTTTCCGTTTTTGACTACATCGTTGTCGTGTAAACGTAGCCATAGATGCATGTCTTGTTATTAGCACACATAGAAACGGCTGGCAAGATACATTTAGCTTGATAACTGGACCACAAAACCAGTCATAAGGGTAATTTATAAGATCCTAAACAATGGGAATGTAAAGTTGGCTTGTACCTCAGTGACTCGTGAAAAGGTATTGTCATCCAACAATGACTCACGCCTGGGATATGTTCAGCTCGCATTAATATTACTCTTGGCTGGTGATATAGAACTTAATCCAGGTCCTCAACCATCTGGAATAACGGGTCCTGGCTGTGTACGGTCTCCTACGGCACGATCATATAATGGCGACGTCAGCGTGAATATTGACAACAGTTGTCTAATAAATCCGACCACGACTGTTCCACTCCTGTTGTCCCAGGGACTTAAGCTTCAGCTTTCTGTGTCGTGGCTTGGTCTATGTAGTGCAGCTGGCCCGTGTGTGGATTCCTTAGCGGGGATGCCGACGCTGGCGGCTTTGGGACCTGTTTCTGTCGGCCCATTGCC
The DNA here is from genome assembly GCF_001515625.1 of Sinocyclocheilus rhinocerous. Lineage (NCBI taxonomy): Eukaryota > Metazoa > Chordata > Actinopteri > Cypriniformes > Cyprinidae > Sinocyclocheilus > Sinocyclocheilus rhinocerous. Next base: position 34,363 of record NW_015658747.1, on the reverse strand, counting down.
GACTTATCCTAATGATTTTGGCATAAAAGAAAAATCTATAATTTTGACCCATACAATGTATTGTTGGCTATTACTACAAATATACCCATGCTACTTATGACTGCTTTTGTGGTCCAGGGTCACATATATGCATTATAAGACAAATTATATCACTTATAACCTGAAGCAAAATAATATACAAGAATAAAACCTTTTGACATTGTTCTTTGGGGAGGAACTAGATCTTTGAGTTGATCTAAGTGTCCAATACAAATTTCCTTTGGGACAAAAAAGCTTATCTTATCTTATCTCACAGATATAGATTATCTTATCTCTATTTTACAAAAGCTCAACATTTTGTTGTTATTGTGAGTGTACATAAATAAAAGCAGAAATAGATTTTTTTATGAATGATGTAGCCTATTAGGCTACTCTTATGACCAAAAATGACGGAGTAACCTATTCTAAGTTCTTTCTGCAGGAAAAAATGCAAGATTGCGCGGGCGCCTCCATGTCATGCAGTAAGCGCAATAAAACTCCCACACTTCTCATAAACAATTGATATGCACATCTATAGCGCATATTAATCTAAATTAACGTCAGAGTGAACCGCCATATAGCAGCCCTACTCCTTTCCATTAGAGATCATGTGAGAGATCTTTGTCCTGTCTTCTACAATAGCCTATATCTGAGAAGCAGGGATGTGGCGATGCCCGAAACAGCAGCTTGGTACATTTGGCCATCAATACACAGAGAGCGAAGGCTCTGGTTTGAGACTGTAAATACCAAGTAAATATATGCGGCTTGGAAGATGGAAGATGCTGAAGATGGCGGCTAAAGATCACACACACCTGGCAGGTGCTGCGTGTGGTTTAAAAAGGCCACCTATTTTCTCAGAATCGGCATCAAGATTTCTTTCATCTATACCCTTTTTCATATACAGTGGTGTGAAAAAGTGTTGGCCCCCTTCCTGATTTCTTATTTTTTTGCATATTTGTCACACTTTAATGTTGTGTGTGGATTCCTTAGCGGGGATGCCGATGCCGGGGCCTGTTTCTGGGGTTCTCAAACAACAATGCCGCTGGTGTGTCTAATCGGGGAGGTGTTCATGCACAGAGTGGACTGGATCCAGTGTATTTGTATGAGGCGCAAGCTGGCTTGCAAAGTGCTGAATCTGTTGGTGGTGAGTGTTTGACTCGGTTACCTTCAACACCTATCTGTTCGAACTTACATTTGAACAGATCCATCAAACTTAGGAATCCGGTCATGAAAAGGCATCGATCAACAACATTTTTCCAAACATTGAATCAAGCTAAAGTTGTCTGGGATGCACGATGTAAAGTGAAAGGATTGTTTGGCGGACATTTTAGGATTATCAGAAACCAAGTGAATTTGGTCTTGAGTGTGTTGGTGTGAATATTTCACTTTCTGCTGAAATGTCATTTATTTTAATCTGTATGTATCGTAAACCCTCAGCAAAGTTGGATTTTTATGACCAATTTAAACAACTCCTTAACCATTGCGATCCGAAAAAGGAAGTAATTATCATGGGAGATTTTAATATCAATTGGAATGAAAGGAAAGAAAAAATTTAAAACAGATCTTTGATTATTTTAATTTTACACAACTGATAGAACAACCCCTCATTCTAAAACTATAATAGATTTATTGTTTACAAATAAACCTGAAATAATTTTAAAGCATTATAATTTTTTGACAGGACTGTCTGATCATAATGTAATTTTCTTTTCAAGAAAACTTACAAAACAACGCTTTTTAAATTAATTTAAAAAGCCTGTTTATATTTTGTTGTTATTGTGAGTGTACATAAATAAAAGCAGAAATAGATTTTTTTATGAATGATGTAGCCTATTAGGCTACTCTTATGACCAAAAATGACGGAGTAACCTATTCTAAGTTCTTTCTGCAGGAAAAAATGCAAGATTGCGCGGGCGCCTCCATGTCATGCAGTAAGCGCAATAAAACTCCCACACTTCTCATAAACAATTGATATGCACATCTATAGCGCATATTAATCTAAATTAACGTCAGAGTGAACCGCCATATAGCAGCCCTACTCCTTTCCATTAGAGATCATGTGAGAGATCTTTGTCCTGTCTTCTACAATAGCCTATATCTGAGAAGCAGGGATGTGGCGATGCCCGAAACAGCAGCTTGGTACATTTGGCCATCAATACACAGAGAGCGAAGGCTCTGGTTTGAGACTGTAAATACCAAGTAAATATATGCGGCTTGGAAGATGGAAGATGCTGAAGATGGCGGCTAAAGATCACACACACCTGGCAGGTGCTGCGTGTGGTTTAAAAAGGCCACCTATTTTCTCAGAATCGGCATCAAGATTTCTTTCATCTATACCCTTATTTTTTGACAGGACTGTCTGATCATAATGTAATTTTCTTTTCAAGAAAACTTACAAAACAACGCTTTTTAAATTAATTTAAAAAGCCTGTTTATCAGGATATAGTCCCTAAAAATCAGCAACAAAATCTTGGAATAGCTTTGAAAGAGATAGATTGGAGTGAAGTCCTCCTAAGTGGAGACATAGAGGGAGGATGTGATTATTTTTTGGGAAAAATTAAAGAAGTGTTTGAGTTGTTTACTAGAAGGGGACGGTTAACAAAAAGAAAAGGGAATAGACTGCCCTAGGTTAACAATGAATGTAGGAAACTGATGAAGGATAGAGATCAGCTCCTTAAAAAAATAATTGAATTCTGGTCTTATTACTGATCGTTATAAATATACTTCTATGAGGAATAAAGTAATCCAGACTTTACGAAAGACCAAAGCCAGTTTTTTTCATGGATATAATTGAGGGATCGAAAGGGGATGGGGAAAAAATCTGGCAAACTATTAATAAACTAGTTGGAAAACAAAAGAATATGGATAAAAGTTTTGAACTTAAAATTAATAATATTTTAGTAAAAGATCCATTAACTATAGCTACTAATTTTAATACATATTTTTTAAATTCAGTTGACAAAATAACCCCGCTTTTTACCTTAAAATATATTACTTATAGACCTATTAATTGTGCCCAGCCTATTTTTCAAATAGAGGAAGTAACAATTAGAAGTAGCTAATATAATTGACGCATTAAAAAGCTCTAAAGCAAAGGATGCCTATGGGTTTGATACAAACATTTTTAAATATAATAAAGATTCCTTAGTAGGCCCAATAACACATATGGTAAATTTGTCCTTTAGGCAAGCAGTTGTTTCATCAGCTTGGAAGGTGGCTGCAGTCACCCCAATTTATAAATCTGGAGATAAAACTAATTTGAGTAACTATAGGCCAATTAGTATCCTTCCGATTATATCTAAGGTAGCAGAAAAATGGGTTGCTAAGCTTCTGACTAATCATCTAAATAATGGTTTTACTTATTTACATCCAATGCAATTTGGTTTTCGCAGTAATTATTCAACAGAATCAGCTAATTGTCTGTTTGTTGAGAAAGTCAAATGCTTGTTAGATAAGAGTATGCGTGTTGGTGCTGTCTTAGATTTAAGAAAGGCATTTGACACTGTTGACCATCAGGTTCTTTTATCTAAACTAACAAATTTAAATTTTTAGATAAACTTTGGATAAAATCGTATCTTTCAAATAGAAAACAATGTGTGTGTATTGATGGTACAAAGTCTTCATACCTTGCTTGCCCCATGGGGGTTCCACAAGGCTCCATCTTGGGACCAGTTTTATTTTCACTTTATATTAATGATTTACCTGGAGTATGTATATATGTAAATGTTCAGTTGTATGCAGATGTAGTAATTTTTACCCATGCTAATAACTTTGAAAAAGCTTCGATTACTTTGACTTCTGCAATGACCAATGTACAGGAATGGCTTACCAAATCAGGTTTATTATTGAACAACACAAAAAAAAAACTGTGTATGATGTTTGCAAAACAACCAGTAGAGATGACACATTTTAAGGTATTCCTGAGAGGGGAGGAGCTTGAAATTGTTAAAGAGTTTACATACCTTGGGGTGACTTTGGATTCTGCTTTAACTTTTCAAAGTCATGTGAAAAAGTTGTCTAATATTGTAAAGTTTAATTTAAAGAATTTTAAGTATATTAGGCCATTTTTGACAGTCGGTCATAGAGGTGCCATATAGGCGAACATCTTTTGGACAGAAAGTATTATCTGTAATAGGGAGTAAAATGTAAATATTGGAATAACTTACCGCACGCAGTCAATAAGACAATGTTCTACTTATACCTTTAAAGATAATTTCAAAAACTGGCTTATGACGAATCAGTTGTGTAAACATTTTACTTAGAAATTTTAAAATGTCTTTTATATGCTGTTGTATGTGTATTTGAGTCTGTGTCCTTGTGTGTACCTGCCTAGGGACTGCGGATGTAAATTAGCAATGTTGCTATAATCAGGCTTGTTTACATTCTGTATTACTACAAATGCTCATTAACATGCATTGTCCCTATCAAATAAATAAACAATAACAATATCCCCAGTGCTTTTTGATGTCATATTGCCTTTTGCCTTTGACTCGCATTCCGAAATGCTTGTTCAGTGAATTTTAGGTGGACTGCATAAAAATATTTGGGAACTGACTGATCTAAGGGCCACTTGTTTAATTTCATAAAACAAAAAATTTTAATTAAATTGTGATGAGCCAAATAATCAGGTAATAAAATGTTACAAAACCGAGTGGACGATTTAGGCTATTTTATTATTAATAACAACATATTTTTATGATATTTACTACTAATTACCCAGCTCCCCGTCAATGATCTAGCACCCCCTCAGCATCTGCGTTAAATTCTCTGGCGCCACCCCTGTGTCACAGTGTGAACAATTATAAGGTGTTTCTCCAGTGTGAATCATCTGGTGCTGTTTTAAACACTTTGCTGAAGTAAGTCTTTTCACACTCAAAGCACATATGATCCCTCACAGCAGTATGTATTTTCTGACGTACTTTCAAATTTTGTAGACATGAAAAACTCTTTCCACACAAATGACTTGAATGTGGCTTCTCTTTTATATGAACATCCAGGTGCTTCTTCAGGGTTGAAGCTCTCAAAAACGTTTTGCCACACTGATCACATATGTACAGTTTCTCTCCAGTGTGGATGTTCATGTGATTCTTAAGTTTTGCTGATTGTGTAAAACTTTTTCCACACTGATCACAAGTGAACAGCTTCTCTCCCATATGAATGAACTCTCATATGCGCTGTAAGGTTTCCTTTTAGTGTGAAACTCTTCCCGCACTGATCGCATGTGTACAGTTTCTCTCCAGTGTGGATCCTCTTGTGTTTTCAGATGTATTGACCGACTGAATCTCTTGTCACAATGTGAACACTTATAAGGTTTTTCTCCAGAGTGAATCCTCTCATGCGGTTTTAAACAGTTTGCTGAAGTAAGTCTTTTCACACTCAAAGCACATGTACTCTCTCACTCCCAGTATGTATTTTCTGATGTACTTTAAAATTTAGTCACGAAAAACTCTTTCCACACAAATAACATGAATGTGACCTCCTTTATATGAACATCCAGGTGCCTCTTCAGGACTGAAGCTCTCGAAAATGTCTTGCTGCATTGATCACATGCGTGCTGCTTCTCTCTAGTGTGGATGTTCATGTGCAACTTAAGGTTTGCTGATTGTGTGAAACTCTTTCCACATTGATCACAAGTGAACGGTTTCACTCCAGTATGAATTCTCATATGTGTCGTAAGGTTCCCTTTTAGTGTGAAACTCTTCCCGCACTGATTACACTTGTATGGTTTCTCCCCAGTGTGAATCCTCTCATGTCTTTTCAGAGTTGTTGACAGGCTGAATCTCGTCACAGTATGAACACTTGTACGGTTTCTCTCCAGTATGAACTCTCATGTGAACATCAAGTTTATATTTTCTTGTCAAACCCTTTCCACACTGAGTGCAGGTGAAATAGTTCTTGGCTCTTCTTTTCATTAAATCTTTCTGTTTGGTTTGATAGCAACTCAATGTTTTTTTTTCCAGTTCTGAAGAGATTTTTCTCCTCAACTTCACTCAATTCTTTATTCTCTTCGTTTTCTTCAATCAACTCAAAAAAGTAAAAATGTAAAAATAGTAATAATAATAGTACATCTAGAACATTTTATTTATACATCCCTAAAACTTTCCATGAATGAGGTACACTGATCTTCAAATTATGATTTTTAAAACATTATAGGCACAAATCCCATGTTTCTATAGGGAGAACTATTAAATGTGTTTGATCAACTAAAGAATGATCTAACACACATAATTTTGTTGAAAGAAAAAGTACCCAGTAAACAGAAAGTGTCCCTTATTATTTGATTATTTAGCTATATTACTGCAGAGCTCTAAAGATTTTTCCAATTAAAACAAACACAATCTAAAACTACTTAACAAACACCATCTTCACAGCAGCAGACCTCAGTTCAGATGATACTCCTCCAGATATTCCTGCTTGCTTCAAAACTTAGTCACGACTGTGAGGATGAGAATATTACAGGTAACCTGATTCAAAAACTGTATTTTTCTATTTACAAAAACAACATTTCTAACAGTTTGTATTAAACCAGCATCACTACAAAACAACAGAGAGCACTGTGAAACTAATATTCTTCCTCTGAGGTTTAATGGTGTTTGACAAACAAACGTATGTGTTTTAGCGCCACCCGCTGGACTGGAGTGTGAAGCGGCGAGAGGAGGGAAATAATATGAAGGAAATACTTAGTGTGGTGCGTGTACAGATTTAAATTTGGCACAGTCGACTCTGCTTAACTTCAACACTATTTGCAGAAAACAGATAATGTGTTGGCTACCTACTCTAAGATATTCTCAGAATAAAAAACACAAACATGAACATAAGCAGATCCATTTTTGTTTGTAAAAAAATGTTCTCTCTGAATTAGAGAAAGTAAGCCTGTTCATAAAACATGATGCCTGATCACTGATGAGGTGCAGCCACACATACATTTAAAAAACATGTTCAGCTTCCTCATATTTGACTAATAAATACTCAAACATTAAATATTTACATTTAAAAAAAAAAATTTAAACATGCCATATTTACATAAGAGCTGTGCAGACCATTTATGAAAGTATAACTCAGAGAGTAAAATAAATGTGGAAGAGTCTGTGTCTCATTATTGCATCTGTGAAACAGCAGAATCGGATGCATTTCATGAGTCTCTGCTGAGCAAAACAAGATATGCAGTCAAATTGAAAACATTGTTCAGTGTTGAGTGTTGTCCCCAACTAAGCAAGAAACCAAGCTCAGTCGGGGGCCAGTTCTCCTCTGGCCAACAAACCAACAAGGTGTCATTAGCCACTCTTCCACTGTCGGGCCAGTGTGAGCCAGTGCTTTCAAAATAGCCTCAGAACTGTTATTATTATTATTATTATTATAGTACATGTAAACTACATTACTAAAACACCAAAGACAGAAGCTCCAAAGAAAATATATAAATTAATAAATAAATAAAAGACATTCAGAATTAAGTTGCTAAATAAAGACTCATAGTAACTAACTTCACGACTTCATTAAAAAAGCCAGTTCATTACAGACTTGTATAAAAGCGATTTAGACAATCAACATTTATGAATGAATAATTTGCCATTCAGGATAATGAAGTTTAACAAAATTGTCAATACTCTTATCTTCATACTCATAATAACAAATAATTGCTTTCACATTCAATGCTATCATTAAACTAATTTTAGCAGAAAAGAAGAAAAACAGTCTTTCCAAAACATCTTGCCCCGTTTAGTAAATCTGGCCCTTGAAAGTCGTTGGTTGTTTAAAATGTGTGATGGATTGGACACACCTCGATTAGACTCTTTATTTATTAATGCTCTGCCAGCTGTGATAGAATGTCCCATTGTTATGGACATCGTCATTTTTGATTCTGTTGCTATGGTTGCCTGAATGTGGTTGTAATGTTAGCGGTTCATTCAGACAGATATGCATTAAAACAGATGCTTTAATCTGCTGAATAAATCAAACAGTGACTCTGAATGCAGCCCAGCCATCATGGACATTTGCATTACTGAGTGTATTGTATTACTGCTCTATAATTCTTGCCACATTATATTTATTTGATTTATTTATTTTTGTTAAGTTAGGCGTTTATTATAATTATTATTGATAGTTTACCTAAATAATTCATCAACTGATCAGAAATTAATAAATAGATTAATCATAAAAATAATCAGTAGATTAATCTACTATTAAAAACTTCCTTATGTGTAATTTTATCCAAAAAGGCATCTGAAAATGTATTTATTGCTATTTTCCATCTTATTATGACACAAATAATACAATTTTATGGTTTTTATTTTTTCAATTTCCCTTGATCTTTTGACATATAACCGGTCAGTGTACTATAAAAACATCCTGTAAGCTTCAAAACTCAAAACTTTCTCAGTTTAAAAGCCGCTTTTATTGAAACTCTTTTATTGAAAGATCAGAAAATGACTTCTTTTGGAATGTGCCACTTTATGACGTAATAGTGAGGCAAAAGCCCGTCTCTGCAGAAGATCAACGCCTGCTTCTACAGCACTGTCTGTTTAGCCCCGCCCACCAATTTAACATCACTGCCTGCTTAGCCCAACCTACAATTTTACATCACTGTCTGTTTTGCCCCTCCCACCAATTCTACATCACTGCCTGTTTAGCCCCGCCCACCGATACATGCTTGTGACTCAGACTAAATACTTGGTGTTTAGGGTCTGACGACATCACGTAGGCGTGGTTTGTTCTCAAGGTCAAGGAGCATGCGCAGTTTACATGCTCCGTGTGAAGCCCGCAAACGTGTGACATCAGTGGTTCATCCGCAATTATATACTTTTTGTGTGCAAAAGAAAAAAAACATAACGACTTTATTCAACAATTCGTCTCCTCCGCATCACCCTGGTGCCATTTTTGAGAAACCGTAAACAGAGCATACGCTGTTCTGCGTCAGCTGCGTCACACGGATACGCTGTTTTCGTTCAGATCAAATCACAAAAACGTAGAAAACTGATCCAGCGTGATGCAGCTGACACAGAACAGCATACGCTGTTTACGTCCAGCGGATATTCTCCAAAATGGCACCAAGGTGATGCGGAGGAGACAAATTGTTGAATAAAGCATTTCAGTTGCGTTGCTGTTAGGGTTTGAAACGACATGAGGGTGAGTAATTAATGACAGAAATTTCATTTTTGGGTGATCTAACCCTTTAAGACGTGCCAGGCTATATCTGCAGCTAAGCTGAATAAAAAGCAGAATTAACTGATGAAACGTTAAGACAATAAACAATAAAAACATTTAAAAAAAAATGTATGAATGATGCAGTGCTAATTGACATATCATTTATTACATCAACATCATAATAATAAATGTTTTTTGAGTAGCAAATCAGAATATTAGAATGATTTCTGAAGGATCATGTGACTGGAGTAATGATGCTATTGAGCTTTGAAATCACAGGAATAAATTAAATTTTAAAATATTTTCAAATAGAAAACAGTTATTTTAAATAGTAAAAATATTTCAAAATGTTACTGTTTTTGCTGTATTTTGGATCAAATAAATGCAGGATTGGTGAGCAGAAAAAACAAAAAACATTAACAATGTTACTGTTCAAAAACCTTTGGCTGGTAGTGTATGTTAACCTATAGTTTGAAGTTAAAGATATTAATATTAATAAGGTGAGTCTGAGATGTTTATTTGACAGTGATTTCACATCTGTTGTGGGTGTTCTTGGCAGTTTTTATGAGGCTTTTTTTTTTTTAAAGTGTTCATATCGATATCACACTATTAAAAAAATCATAAAAACTGCCAAGAATATATATATATAATTAAATATAATTATATACATAGATATATTCGAGCGGGAATGACGGCTATGTTCGTAAGTGTTTGCGTGTGCGACCAGCTATAAAGCCACAACAAGCCCGCGGAGTGAACTTGTCAATCCATTTTGATGAATGATGCAGAGGAATGTAAACATGTGAACTCTGACCAATAAGAGGACAGCTTTACTCACATGTGACCTGCATAAACCCAGTTTGGAAGCTTTGCAATGTTGCCTTGTGAAAGCGAACCGAACCAAGAAGAAAATGCAACATTGTAACAAATGAAGTCCCTGTTTTGGAACAAAGCAAACGATCTACAGGTCTGAAAACACCCTAAGATGGTGTAGATCCTACCAATCCAATCGTTATCACTTTGCCTATTTAAAACAGGGAATCATCTCAATTAATGCCAGTAAAGTATGGAGTGCCACAAGGATCTGTCTTAGGCCCTCTGCTATTTTCAATATACATGTTGCCCCTTGGTAATATTATTATCAAATACAGGATTAGTTTTCATTGTTATGCTGATGATACTCAACTATATATTTCAACAAGACCAGATTAAACTTCTAAATTATCTAAGATAACAGAGTGTGTTGAAAATGTAAAAGACCAATTTATGACCAATGACCAATAATTTTCTCCTATTAAATTAGTTTAAGACTATATAACTTATTGGACCAAAAAAACAGTACACAGAATCTCTTAGATTACAATTTGCAACTAGACGGATGTACTGATACTTCCTCTACAGTCAAAAAATGTGGGTGTTATATTAGACAGGAATTTGTCTTTTGAAAACCATATTTCCCATGTTACAAAAACAGCATTCTTCCATCTTCGAAACATTGCCAAGCTACGGAACATGCTACCGGTTTCTGATGCAGAAAAGCTAGTTCATGCATTCATGACCTCTAGACTGGACTATTGTAATACACTGCTAGGTGGTTGTCCTGCATCTTCAATAAACAAGCAACAGTTCAGACACAAAATATTACTACTTACAAGGCCATTAATGGTTTAGCTCCTGCGTCTCTAACTAGGCTTCTATCACGCTACAATCTATCCCGCTCCCTAAGGTCACAAAACTCTGGACTCTTGGTAGTACCTCTGATAGCAAAGTCCACTAAAGGAGGTAGAGCTTTTTCACATTTGGCTCCCAAACTCTGGAATAGCCTTCCTGATAACGTTCCGGGTTCAGAAACACACTCTCTTTTTAAATTTAGATTAAAGACACATTTCTTTAGCCAAGCATTCACATAATATATCTCACAACCTTGTACTTTAGTTATATCTGATCAAATGCACATAATCATTCTTTTGCTTGGGTTGAACAGCAGCTATGCTAATGTTGTCTCTATTTGTTTCTCCGTTTCTGCCACGGGATTGTCATCTCAAGGTAGCTAGGAATTACAGAAGCTTCAGTGTGGATCCAACCCTTACGAAGATCTGAGATGACGAACACCTGAGAAGAGATGATGCCAACCCCTCAGAGGACCTCAGATGATGCCAACCCTCAAATAACATACAAACCTACCAAATATATTACCATATAATCATTGGTGTTAATAGTGTTCACCATCTGTTTGATTACATGTCATTAACTAACTGCATGATCTTTACTGTACATTTCTGCCATATGGACATCAATTTGAGAGTCTCCACTGATAAGCTACTACTAAATATAATGTGGAAAATTAAATTTTCTGTAAAGTTGCTTTGCAACGATTTGTATCATGAAAAGCTCTATACATGAACTTGAATTGAATTGAACAAACCGATATGGAGCCTACATGGAAACTGTGGTCAAAACTGGCTGGGCCCCAGTAATAGAACTCAGATGAAACCAAGCGGCAACCTCCTGGTCTCTCACTTGAAGCCAATATGGAAGTGACTAAAACTGCAATTCATCGACTGACCGCTAGAGGCTGTCTCCAGAAGGGAGTCAGTCCCATAGACTCCCCATGTTAAAACGGCCAACTTTACAGCAGAAAAAAATATGTTTACAGCCTGGTACAAAAAGTGCTTTTGGTCTATATAGGTAATTTTGCCCTTCATGACAACTGTGAGGCGGGTGAATTTTTTTATAACTCATCTGTTTAAATTATATTAAGCCTTAAAGTTATGCATAACTAAGGGCGTGGCCACTTGAGTGACAGGTGGACTGCCGCTCTGCTCCAGAGTGTGAAACTCGCTAGACTGTG
>NW_015658747.1:15203-22328 GCF_001515625.1 Sinocyclocheilus rhinocerous | reverse complement strand
TAGGACACTGGAAATCTGGCAATTAGATGTTTTAATGAAAATTATCTCAAACTTGATTTTTACCACTATTTTGAAGTTATTGTAGGTACTCTGCAAAAAGTGAGATGTCACGCCAAGGCAAAAGGCAGTAGCTTCCACATTATATGCAATATTTGGGTGCTGATCACCATTTACAGAATCATTATAGTAACATCTGTATAAAATCTAGTGATCATTGTCTAGGCTATAACATATAGTAATATAATTCAATTTTTTTTTCTGACCGTAACAACCAGACAACAAGTTAAACCTGAGTGGATACCGTTTTGCAACCAATTTATTTGCAATGTTCGCTAACATTAAAGGATGCAAGACATACTTAGCCTATTGTTTTTACATCGAACTGAATGGATTGATGTGAGCGCCAGCAGGAATAATGCTCAGAATGATTGTGAATTAAATGTTCATTGCAATGTTTTTTTTATCGAGTTACAAGAAAAGGTAGGAAACAGATTTTAATTGCGAACCGCTAAAGATTATTTACGATTAATTATTGTTGCCAAGTTATCTAGTCGTTGCTTGTTTACAGTGCTTTGTTATATGGAGCAGTTTGTTAGATCGCGATCTATCTAATTTGTTTGTCTAAAGAAGTGCCGACAGATGTATGAAAGTACACAAGTCACACTGTAATTTAAACGTGGCAGACTTTAATGGACATTAAAACAAAGGCAGAATACCGTACAACTCCAGGCTGGCACAGTAATATTGACGAACGGCTTAGCAAATGCAGAGCACCGTAACTTCATTTGAGCGATCTAAAACAAAGTCAAAGAGCGGTAACAGATGATACTGTGTTCTGCCTTGGTTTCTCCTGGGCTTTTCTCCAAGATACTTATACACATGATAAAGGAGGTCATATATGTCCCAAAATTATCAATAACTAATTTAGACCAAAAACAAAGTTATGGTGTTTTGTCTTTGCACAGTAGCACTGCGGTCACCATAGACGGGCGTGGTTTCAGCAACTAGCGCCTCAGCTTCACCCACGTCCCGCCTTTTTGCCCATTTTCGATTATCCGGGAGTGACGCGCTGCCAAGATGGTGGCGGTCGGCTCTGTCCACTTTAGGCTTCAAAAATGCTCTTCTAAAACCTACGAGTGACGTCACGGACACTACGTCCATGTTTTTTTTTTACAGTCTATGGATGAAACCCATTTGGAGACAACATTGCTGTGGTGTAGGGCTGGGCGATATATATAAAAAAAAACTGTATCTCGATATTGTCAAAATTTGTACGATATTCGATATATATCTCGATATGTTTGCATTTGCTTTTAAACAATTAAAAAAAAAAAAAATTATTTTGCCCCCATTAAAAAACAACAAAAACAATTTAGATAGAAGTTATTGTTACAAAGTAAATACAAAATGTTTAGTGCAAATTTAAGCAGTTAAAAAAAATCTAGACCAAGTGATCACTTACTGCTTTTTATTAAATGAACACATGTATATGTAACTGAAGTAGCGCAAAACAAGTACAGAAAGTGCATTCTGTCAACTTGTTTGGTGCATGCAATTCACAATTTACACTGTGCAACTGGGGGAAATAATTAAACTGGGATAAGTATTTTTACAAGTTTTTTGCTAAGAACACAAGTCTGTCAACTATCTCTGGTTTAAGAGAAGCTCTGTGGCATGAAACTATGTTCCCTCTGGCACTAAAAACCCTCTGAGATGGGAAATATTCGATATATCGCCCAGCCCTACGTCCGGAAGATTTCAACAGAAGGTAAAAGTCAATCCTATTGTACACAGAGAATGAATATGCACATTTGAATGTATACAGTACATTTATTTGTGTAGAACATTACACATTACACATTTAACATTACATGTAAAAAGAAAATGAATTTTCATGCAAGTCATATATAGCGATGCAATTTTCTTTAATAAGAAATTCAAATTTGGTGTGAACAATAAAACTGTTCAAAGAGAGCTGAATTATAAAAATTATAGTTCAATAATTAAGCCAAAGTGACTGGGAAAAACCGAAAATGAACTCTAAATAAATAGCAAAATGCATAAAATGTTTTCAGTATTTCATTGAAAACTGTATCATGTAAATGCCCCCAAAACAAATGAATGCCTTAAATGCCTAAAAGCGGACAAAATCTCATAAAAAAAAAAACACAGTTATGAAGGAGAAAATTGGCAAAACAAAAATGAATAATGAAAGAAATAGACTTGTGATTTTCCACTTTCTCCACCTTGCAACTGAGGTCTAAAAATGAGTCAGAATCAACTTAATGTCTGTTTACCTCAGGGACAAAGTCAAGATTCTGAGAGAAAATTTACTTTTAAATATGATCAATGTTGCTTCACCGTATTTCAGTCACAGTTGCTGCCATATGTACTGTATCAAAGCTCTTCCCACACTCACAGCACAGAGAGAGTTTTCGCTCTCTTAATAATTATTTTCTGGGGCTTTTTTTAAAGTCAACAAGTGCTGGGCGGTATGACCAAAAATTTATATCACAGTATTTTTCAAAATTATGCCGGCTTCACAGTATATGACAGTATTTTTTTTTCATGCATGACCGGGTGTTAACCACATTTTCTACTGACAGAGAGGAAATACTGCAGTACATTGACTTAGAATGCCATATTTTACTGTCATGATGAGTAAATATTGTAGAAAAATTCCACACTAAATAGTGACTAAACACGACCCATTAATACATGTTAACCAGGAGTCACTCATTTATTAACGCGACATCGTCTGATAAAATCAACATGCATCTACACTAAAGAGCGGCTATGCGGTGGTTTTGGCTATATTACTTTTTTGCCTCATGCAGCGCACTGCCTGTGTCTGAGTAACAAAAAAAATAAAAAATAAAATAAAAGTGCATAATATGAGAACTATGCTCAGATTTATAATTCCAAACAGTCAGTGTCAGTGGACAGGTGCTTGGAAACGCTGTTTTGAACTCATTTACTGACGATTCTGCTGCGTTACAGGCAACTGAATGCTCTACTTCTCTGCCGCTCACTGCACAGAACAGACGCTGAGAGAGGCGATACTGCGCCGGGAGAGTCAGACCTTGCGGGGCAGTACAAGTGACATCTTCCAACTGAACAATGGCTAAGGTTTATCCAAAAAATCGCTAGGTTTGTCAGTATATTCTATGGAAAAAAGCCGCTAAAAGGGTCTGAAAGTTGCTAAATATAGTGCTAAAGTCACGCTTGTGTGTGTGAGACGCAGGAGCTGATGGCAGCGGGCGGTGAATATTTGTGGCTGAGCTCAAGTTCTGCTAGTTACAGCTTCAGTTTCAGAACTTTCACGCTTAGTAACACATACAGCTCTTCCCTCACCACAGTGCAACAGTGAAAAGAGAACGCTCTCAAACAGTCGCATTCTGAACGTTGTTTAAACGACATACACCGGTATTGCGGTATTTTAGAAATTCATATCATAAGAAAAATAAACACCGGTATTCGGTATGAACCGGTATACCACCCAGCACTAGAGTCAACCCTTAGAAATCTCCTTCCAGATCAGTTCAATTTCCTCACGGCACAGTGAAAGCGATGAACATGAGCTCTGAGACCAGCTTTCCAACTCTTCTCACACAGATGACTTCGCTCCAGTGTGAATTCTCATGTGAATATTAAATCCTTGTTTATAGGCGAAACAGATTCCACACTGAGAGCAGGTGAAAGGCTTTTCCGAAGAGTGAGTTATCAAATGAACCTTAAGGTGTCCTTTCTGAATAAAACTCTTTCCACACTGAGAGCAGACGAAAGGCTTTATTCCATTGTGAATCAACATGTGATTCTTCAGGCTTCCTTTACGTGTGAAAGTGTTTCCACACTGAGAGCAGCTGAAAGGCTTTTTCCCACTATGAATTATAATGTGATTGTTAAGGCTTGCTTTACGTGTGAAAGTGTTTCCACACTGAGAGCAGCTGAAAGGCTTTTCTGAAGAGTGAATATGCACATGATCACTAAGTTGTTTTTTGTGTGTAAAACTCCTTCCACACTGAGAGCAGCTGAAAGGCTTTATTCCAGCATGAACTAACATGTGGTACATAAGGCTTCTTTTCTGTTTGAAAGTGTTTCCACATTGAGAGCAGCTGAAAGGCATTTTCCCAGTATGAATTATCATGTGGTTTTTAAGGCTTGCTTTACGCGTGAAAGTGTTTCCACACTGAGAGCAGCTGAAAGGCTTTACAGAAGAGTGAATGCGTACATGCTCATTGAGTTGTTTTTTCTGTGTAAAACTCCTTCCGCACTGAGAGCAGGTAAAAGGCTTTTCTGAAGAGTGAATACGCACATGCTCATTGAGTTGTTTTTTCTGTGTAAAACTCTTTCCACACTGAGAGCAGCTGAAAGGCTTTATTCCAGCATGAACTAGCATGTGGTACATAAGGCTTCTTTTCTGTTTGAAAGTGTTTCCACACTGAGAGCAGCTGAAAGGCTTTTTGACTTCTGGTATTTGAATGTTGCTGTTTTCAGTTTTAGAGAAACTCACTGATTTTTCTCCAGTGTTGAGATCATGATCTTTCTGATCCTGATGCTTCTCCTCCACTTCATTCAGATCTTGTCTTTCCTCTTTCACTTTCATCAGGCCTGAAATGAAAACATTATAATGATGAAAATAACTGATGCAGCCAACGTGAGTGAAATACAAAGTCAAGTTGTCAAGCTCATCATAGGCAAGTTATGGCAATGCGCTGCCATTAGAGGTTTTCTGAGGATGTCACCAACTGTTAAAGCATTAGATTTAAAGGTGCACTAAGCGATTTTTG
This sequence comes from Sinocyclocheilus rhinocerous, assembly GCF_001515625.1. Classification (NCBI taxonomy): domain Eukaryota; kingdom Metazoa; phylum Chordata; class Actinopteri; order Cypriniformes; family Cyprinidae; genus Sinocyclocheilus; species Sinocyclocheilus rhinocerous. The sequence goes on along the minus strand of NW_015658747.1, from coordinate 17,538 downwards.
CCAAACGATGTTGATATTTGAAAGCACCAAAACAAACACTCCCATACCCCAACAGGACCTCACCCTTATTTTGAAATCTCCTCCCCACACGTACGTACACAACCATGGCAACAGCGATCGCGGAAACAAGTGAAGATGACACACAAGCATATTCAAACAAAAGCCAACATGGATAATTTGTGTGAAATGAAGCAAATTCAACATTACTTACCTATCAAGAAGAACCTTTATTTTTTTATATTTTGTCTCTCTGATATTTTCCTCTTTTTTTTTATCTGCTCTCTATCTCTATATCTGCTAACATCCGTCCTGTGCACTCAAATTGAGCGCTCTCTTCAAGACACGCCCCCTTACTGCTGATTGGGTACAAGTGTGTTTTGGGACTCGGTCTGACGCTGTGGTCAAAAGCGTTTTTCAAAAATCGCTTAGTGCACCTTTAAGTGAAAATCAATGGTATGCCTGTCGCAATAATCAATATATCGACTTATCGCGCAATATATGTACATGACCTCAATAATTTTTGGTGGCGCAATATATCGTCCATTATATTTACTTAAAAATTAATGTCACCATGTTTTGTACATTCCACTTGCGCCTGTGTCTTCTGCAGCTTCTCGTACATAACGTGGTGTAGTCATGAGTTGCTAGTTCACATTTAAAAATGCTTCAACAAAAAAAAGTTTCATCTGCAGATATGATCTTGTTTAGGGATTTGTGCCTTTGTGCATACGGACATCTGACTGCTGAGTAGTGATTGTGTTTTTCAGCAATACAGTGCACCGTTAATTTACAGAGAAAAAAAGATCAGGGAAAAAAATCTGTAAATGGAAAAATCTCCATACAAGTTCTTTGTGCATTTTCTTTTTTTCTACTTGTTACTTTGCACTTTTTGTTAGAAAATGTTTATTTACTATTTATTCAGGTTTTTTAAGGTATCTAATATTTTGATACTTAATTTCCATGATCTAAATATTATTTAAAATATTTAGTTTGTTGTCATTTGGAGGTGTGTCGGCCTGCTTGCATTATTATGCTGTTACATTATGATTATATATTCAGTGGCATAAAATGGTTTATAAAATTATTATTATTTCTGGGGCAATATATCGCACAACAAAAAGTTGTTATCGTGACAGGCTTAATCATTGGCATATACTACAGTGTGGTGTGTGTTTTGAAACCAGCAGGATAATCAACGCCCCTTAACCGATAATTAACTGTTAACCGGTTATGTTAAATTACAATTAAATCAGAATGGACAAGTGCCTGTGACCCATTAAAAATATATTTATTTTTTTTCCCCCAGAGATCAGAACATCGGGATTCACACATCTTCACATCACGCACCTGCAGCACTTTAAAGTTAAATAGGTCTATACACAAAATTTATTTCACTTAATTAACAAAATGAAAGAAAACACACACACATGAGCGAAAATAAAATGTAAATCTTCTGTTTAGCTACATTTTAAGGCATTTGAAACGTGGATTATTTAATGACCGTTAAGGTTTTATTTTTACATTAAAGAATTTAAAACTTTTTAAGGATCAGTGGACACTAGGGGTGTAACAATTCACTCGTTTTATCGATGCATCTGCATCTTGAAACGATTTTTGCATCGTCGATTTCGTACAGTAATTGATTTAAAACGCTAATAATCGAATGAATCGCAATTTTTATAGCAATTCAATGCTTTCAAAATATATACACACATTAAATTACTACAAGCACGAATTAATGGAGACCTTGAACAGTGTTCGTGTCCTCGCATCTCTCCTTCACGCGCTGCACTATTTACAGCGTGTGACTGTCACAGGATTGTGCTGGCGCTCAGTTCGTCTCACTGACACATTTTTTGAGCACCTGATGTGTGATCTCTCCTTAGTACTCATGGCCAGTAATGCTAAAGTGAAGTAGTTTTACTTTTCTGTAGTTTTTCAATGGCTCTCGGCATCTTACCGACGACATTACCTGAGCAATACTGGTATCGGTATCGGGCCCGATACTGAGCTCCTGTACTCGTTCTTGTTAAAATGCCCCGATACCAAACGCCGATACCACACAGCATGTGTTAAGTGCCATATTCTGACAATGAAACACCGACAACAGAACAACAGACAGCAGAATGGAGTTATTAGAGATTAAGGATGTCTACGAATTATATGTATGCAATGAATATAATGTTAAACATTCAGTATTGACTGTATAACTGATGTGCACGAGCTGATAAGCAAATCACGCTGAGTGGATTGAGCGCGCGGCGGCGCAGATGCGCGAGCTTGTCGAGTGAATATACCTTTCTCACAGACATCACTGGAAAGTTTGTAGTTCGGT
>NW_015658747.1:11866-12778 GCF_001515625.1 Sinocyclocheilus rhinocerous | reverse complement strand
ACAAACAAGTTAGTTATAGAAGTTAACAGAACTGACTCAGCAACAGCCGAGTAAAACCGTTTCATCTGAGCATGTGGCACTTTAAGCATTATCGTATCGCATACCGCATTTTTCTTCAATATCGCACAGCCCTAGTACGAAACCGTTAAAATTCATCTGAGCATGTGGCACTTTAAGCATTATCGTATCGCATACCGCATTTTTCTTCAATATCGCACAGCCCTAGTACGAAGGAAACCGTTAAAATAACCACAGCATTAACAACAACCTTGAAATAAGAGTGCGAGGTTTATCGGTTAATCAGATGCATGAATGTAGCGTTCGTTGCTATAGCAAGCAGACATCGGGAGCGTTTTCTTTCAGAATCATCATTACCACATGGATGTCTGCTTGCTATAGCAACGAACGCTACATTCATGTAGCACAAAGTGTCATTAAAGATGAATGAAGAATAAAGACCAACCTCCTTGTTCCTCGAGTTCTGGTTCCTCGTGTTTTATTCTCCAGGTTTCTGGTTCCTCGTGTTTTATTCTCCAGGTTTCTGGTTCCTCGTGTTTTATTCTCCAGGTTTCTGGTTCACTCGTGTTCTCCTCACTCTCCTCTTTAACAAACAACATCTTCACAGCAGCAGATCTCAGTTCGGACAGCCCTGCTTGTTCACGACTATGATAAGAATAATACAGGTATTTCTGAACGGATTTAAAATCTTTTTGTACACTACAAGTACATTTCTACGGTGAAACGAATCTTCTTCCTCTGAGGTTTTAATGGTGGTTTCTTCTTCGTCTAATAACGATTTATGGCAGATGGCAAACCAACTTCTGGTGCATTTACCGCCACCAACTGGACTGGAGTGTGGAGCACTAATAAGCAACTAATATATACATATTTATATTTATCTATATTTTTTAT
>NW_015658747.1:0-2383 GCF_001515625.1 Sinocyclocheilus rhinocerous | reverse complement strand
AATATTGTTTTAATAGAGTGTTCAGTACAGTAATTGTCTGTACATCTAAATCAGTACTTTAAACTTTTTGTTGTCTAAGAGCTTCGTATAACAACTTAACAAAAACATATCAGTGGCATAAGACAGTAAGATATTTAATTATGTATTATGTAAGATGCTTGTAATCATTGCTTTCATAATTTATGCTTAAATACAGTCATAATCTACTTATATGATTTGTATTATCCGGGAACTGTACAAATACTGTGGCATATGGACATTACTCTTTTTATTTGTAACAAAGTAACATGCATTTTCTGTAAAGCTGTATTGAAATATGTATTGTGAAAAGCACTATACAAATAAACTAATTGTATTTGAATTCTAGATATGTATACAACTTATTTGTGTGTGTGTGTGTAGGCATATATATATATATATATATATATACACACACAAAATGAGCTGGCCCAGATCCGGCATGGTGCTGGACCAGATCCGGCCCACATTTGGGCCAAATCACCATAAAGGAATCCGCATCTGGTCCAGAGCTGACCCAGTTCTGGTCCAGATCCGGAAAAACGGATCCGTGCCGGTATTGGCCCGTTGTGCCAAAAGACACCGGCCCGAGTCCGTTGTGCGGATCTGGACCAGAACTTCAGATGGGTCTGGGCCAGATCTGGCCCAGATGATTTTTGCTATCTGGGGGGTAAATGTGGAAAAGACTGTCTCATTACTTTGTCTGTGAAACAGCAGAATCGGATGCTGATAGATTCTTCATTTCTCAGCTGTGTTCTGTGAGCAAAACAAGACACTGTCATTGGGCAACTACACAACTCTATATCAAGTCAAGTAACCTTTATTTCTGTAACACTTTATTGAATACAGATTGTTTCAAAGCAGCTTTACAGTGATCAACAGGGATAAAGAAAAAACAGTTTAATTCTGCTGTAAAGCAGCTCTAAAAAAGAAATAGTGCTATTGCTTAGCTGAAGTTAGTTCAGTTCCATTGCATCAATTATTAAATTAGTTCAGTTTGGCTATAAAGTAGCTATGCAGAAAACACCACTGATCAGATCAGTTTAATTTCTCATAGTGTCATTGAAGTCTGACTAACCATTAGACCAATCAGGATCAGGGCCATAGCTGGGACCCGGTGCAGGTTGTTCCCATGGGCCCTTTTTGAAATTATGTAAATGGTACAAATAAATAAGCAGAACAAAGATGCAAATTAAACAATGTTTAAGATTTTCAATTTTTTTGATGTTCAGGTACAGAAAACAAATAATCAAATGTAAAATATCATTGCACAGTCTTCAAAATATAGATTAATTCTTGTTAAAACTATGAAGTAATTCAGTCAAGAGCAGTGAGTGATTATGGAAGCATATGGGTAGCAGTATTCATTTTGAAATGTAATTTACAAAATGGCAATGCAATATGTAAAATGGCAATGCATTTCTTTATTTAAATTTAAATTTTTCCATACCATATGTGCAATGTTTAGTGCAAAATGAAAATTAAAATTCAATTATATAATTTACATTTGCCATTTCCTACACTAGTTTTAATATGTAAATTAAAAAACATATTTTAACGCTTTATAAGTTGCAAAATTAAAATGAAAATGTATTACCCAAATTAATTAGATGTTTAACATGTCCAAGCAAAAACTGTAGCAAAATGATCATTTAAATGCCATTTTTCCTAAATGCATTTAGACCACAGTCTATGATTTAGACCTAGGGGTAGGACACATGGAATGCATTTTCATCGTGATACCGCGTGATAATTGTAGCAAAATGCAGTGTGAATTCAAAATGCATTCTCAGCCAAAAGGGTAGCAAAAATGGTGATTTAAATGTATTTTATTTTTCTTAAATGCATTGACACTTACGCTTAAGAGGTTTGAATTGCATTTTCATTAAATACCCTGCGATCAGTGTAGACTAGTCAATGTGGATTTGAAAATGCATTCCAAGCTGATCACGCCCCCAACCTGTCAATCATTATACTAAGGCGGGGCTCAGCAACAGGACGCACAATAGTTCAATATTCCCCATTAACTGCAGTGTGAATTTCAAAATGCATTCGGAGCCAAATGTGCAGCAAAATGGTTGCAAAAATGGTGATTTAAATGTATTTTATTTTTCTTAAATGCATTGACACTTACGCTTAAGAGGTTTGAATTGCATTTTCATTAAATACCCTGCGAACAGTTTAGACTAGTCAATGTGGATTTGAAAATGCATTCCAAGCTGATCACGCCCCCAACCTGTCAATCATTATACTAAGGCGGGGCTCAGCAACAGGACGCACAATAGTTCAATATTCCCCATTAACCAAACGCTTTTCACCTGCCTTAAAGGCAGAGTAAGGGATTTCTGGTAGCCAATGTTTATAT
>NW_015658746.1:0-477 GCF_001515625.1 Sinocyclocheilus rhinocerous | reverse complement strand
TTCAAAAGAATTTGGTTTAACTGTATAAGTATGGAGTTGCTTTGCCTTTTTCTGAACTGGTGTAATAAATTTTAATCTTTCATTAGGTTATATCTGTTCCCTGTGTTGTTACTGTTGTCATATTGTGTGTGAGTTTAATTTTAAAACCCATTTTGGGTTAATTTAACCCAGCAGTAGGCCTATAGTAAATTGCAAACAATATTTGAATTAAATAAAACAGTCCACCATGTTTATTGATACATTACCTGATATATAATGTATGTATGTATGTATGACCTACTGTATAAACAATCATTTCAGAGCAATATGTTGTAGCCACTGACACTGTACCTCATGGAACAAGGGGGGAACTAAGCACCACTTTAATTTACAGCCCGCAAATGTTGTATTTACCCTGTAACTACATGGAACAAGGAACAAAGCACCACTTTAATTTACAAGTCAAGTCAAGTCACCTTTATTTATATAGCGCTTTTA
>NW_015658745.1:0-576 GCF_001515625.1 Sinocyclocheilus rhinocerous | reverse complement strand
TGTTTTAATAGAGCTGTTGTAATTATTATTTTCATGATTATTTTCCTTTTTTATTTTATTTTACAGAACAGTAAAATTACAATAATAACATTTATTTACAGAACGACAGTAAAATTACAATACTATCATTTATGAATGTCGATGGAGTTGTTGATTTTGCTCTGCTTTTATTTTGGCAGAAACCCGCAGGAATATCTCAGTGCTTCTTTTTGTTGACAAATTATTCTCATTACGAATTTGGGAAGACGTTTGTTGCACGTATCGCATTGTCACATGCCTTGTAAAAATTCATAAAAATGTTACCGAGCAGCTGACGAGTAACACTGTTTCAGCACAAATTTCCCCTCGTGCTTTGGACTTTGAACCCTGGCGCCGCGAGCTCGTGCAGCGCTGTTTGAACACATGCAATTCCTGCATGTATTAGAAAACATAACATTCTGCAGTTTATTTAATCGTTTAAGGGCATTTCGCGATTTTAATCATCATACAGTAACCAGCAACAACCACCCTTCCTCTTCTCACAGCACTAAACAGCACTAAACAGTCTCTCGCTGTCGGTGCTTGTAATGATTTTTG
>NW_015658744.1:53360-56228 GCF_001515625.1 Sinocyclocheilus rhinocerous | reverse complement strand
GTGAGTGAGTGAGTGAGTGAGTGAGTGAGAGAGAGTGTGTGAGTGAGTGAGAGAGAGTGTGTGTGTGTGTGTGTGTGTGTGAGTGAGTGAGTGAGTGAGTGTGTGTGTGTGTGTGTGTGTGTGTGAGTGAGTGAGTGAGTGAGTGAGTGAGTGAGTGAGTGAGTGAGTGAGTGAGTGAGTGAGTGAGTGAGTGAGTGAGTGAGTGAGTGTGTGTGTGTGAGTGAGTGAGTGAGTGAGTGAGTGAGTGAGTGTGTGTGTGTGAGTCTGAGAGTGTGTGAGTGAGTGAGTGAGTGTGTGTGTGTGTGCGTGAGTTTTGTATCTTCAGGTCAGTGAAGATCATGAGGAACACTGAACGTCTGATGAACGTCTGGCTGGTCTTAGTTGATGTAAGCTGGTCTCAGACTGAACTCTGTAGTTTCCTGAAGGATCTGTCTGTGTTTCTCCTCTAACTGTTTGAACCGCTATTGTTTTCACAGAGGAAATCTCATTCAGCTGAAAAACCCATTAACATGGAAATGCAGCAAATTAAAAGTGTAATCTCTACAGCGCAGGTTTATTCATTTATAACTGTGTCTGGATAAATGAGAGTGAAGATTTTAAAATGTCCGATTGTTCTCTCAGAAAGTGATGACCAGGCAAACACACCGGCGGGAATCTGATTTATTAATCGTTCTCAGTCACGTGACTCTCCACTCATTTGCCATATTTATGAGCATCAGTGCAGCGAACACAATAACACATCAACAGAGATACAAGAAAAAAACTGTGATCGCTGAGTTTGATCCATGCCAGATCCAGAAATCATCTTCAGCACAGATCAAATCTGACTTTCACACACATTTATATATTTCATCCACACTCCATCCTCCATCTACTGGCACAGTTAAATTCACTTACAACTGACTGTGCTTTAACACTTTTGCTTACTCTGGCTTACCACAAAACTAACTAACATTTAAAGCTCTTAATTATATCTGAAATCTCACAGCTTACTGCTTTAATAACTCGCAACATCATCCAAACCGACTCGTATATCTGCAAAACCGAATAAACACAAAACAGCTAGATCTAAATCCAGAAGAACATTTCTGAAATCATTCATCATTAAATCACCGTATTGTTTAAATCTGCTCTGATCAAGCATGACGGTGTTATAGACAAACCGTGTGGCTTTCTGTAAAGCTGTGATGTGTCAATGTGAAACGCACGATACAAATCCATTTGACCTGATCATGAACACATCACGAGTGCTCATGGCACAATACAACTAATGCATGACATGACCATGTAAATCATAATTAGTTCACGTCACGTCATTTGACTGACCACAGCTATCAAAACGAGGTTAGGAATAATAGCGATCGTGTTAAAATGCTATAAAAAGTTAATCATCATTATTACTAGTCTAACTCAAGCGGCAACCTCCCGCTCTCTCTCGTGAAGCCAACACGGAAGTGACTAAAACTGCAGATGATGTTTGGGGTTATGGGGGGTATGGGGGTGCAGCAGAGCAAACGGTATGGGTGACTGGCATATGTACCAAGGTACCATTGACATGGAGGCATATATTGGGATTGTACAGAGACATACTGCCATCAAGATGACGTCTTTCATGGCAAGTCATATATGGTTACCCAGCGGGCACCTTGATATCAATTTGACGTCAAATATTAGTCCAGACATGATCAAAATGCTGTAAGAATTTTAAATTCAGTTTAGATGGCAATGTCTTCCAGTTGTAATTGGGTGATAGGAATATAGGAAGTTAATCCCACACTGGCCAAAATGTTTGACGTTCAATTTACATCAAATCAACATCATGTCAAGTTTTGAATTCACTTTGATTTGCATATTTGACCTGTTTTTTGACGTCAATTAGCTAGGTGGGCGTGGCTTCAGCAACCAGCTCCCGCCTTTTTGCCCATTTTCGATTATTCGGGAGCGGCGTGGAGTGACGTGCTGCCAAGATGGCGATGGCCGGCTCCGCCCACTTTGAGCTTCAAAAACGCTCTTCAGAAACCAACGGGTGACGTCACGGACACTACGTCCATGTTTTTATACAGTCTATGGTCTAACTGCAGAAAGCCTGAATGTGCACGCCGCAGCATTTGACCATTAACTGGACCGAGTTTATCGATGAGAAAGCAGATCGAGGCCGTATTGAACGTTCATCCGTATTCTCCAGACGGCTGCACTGGACGCTGCTGCTGTAATAAATCATGCTTTCACTCATGTTGCTTGTTTTGTTGTTCTGGAGGTCGAAGCAGACGCTGATGAGAGTGTCCGATGTGTGTGTGCCGTCACTCCAGTGCTGCGTTTGTCATCAATGATTCATTCTGTTCATATACTGAGAATCTAAGCAGCAGATCATAATCTGTCCCCACGTATTTGTGCTACAGTGAACGTAATAAATCACCAGCTGACATAAAACCACTTAGAAAATATTATTTCACAGCAGAAAACATTAGAATACTCTCAAGTGAAGAAAATGAATCATTCTGACCCTTTGAGAAGATTGTGTTAAGTGCTCGACAAGGACAAACAATATCAAACACAGCAAAAAGAGCATCACGTGTTAGTGAACCAGCGGACCGATCTCATTCCACAGCATCTGAAATGTTGTTATACGGTCATTCAGAAATGCCCGAGCAAAGTCTGTCACCAAAGTATTTCTGTATATTTGCCTCGCAGAACTGTTACACGACTGCGTTCCCAAACAGCAGCATCCACCTCCGAAAGCAATTACCGCATTCATTGTGCTTCGTCTGCTCGTTCTGAGGTGCAATTTATTATGTAGGAAAATTATTATATTCAGTAGCTTTTCCTACTTTTCTTAGTGATGTATAGTGCCAGTTTATCAGGAAGTGA
>NW_015658744.1:50936-53345 GCF_001515625.1 Sinocyclocheilus rhinocerous | reverse complement strand
ATGTCAGGAGTAAATGACGACTGCTATGTTCATTATTACATCCAACAACAAAACACCTCGATCACTTAGGAGTAGGGGTGTAACGATTCAGTCGTTTTCTCGATGCATCGATTACAAACCCTGACGATGCAATGCATCGATCTTGAAACATGGATTTTTGAATCGTCAATTTCGGACAGTAATCGATTTAAAATGCTAAGAATCGAAGTAATCGCGATTTCTATAGCGACTCAATGCTTTCAAAATATATACACATTAAATGACTACAAGCAAGAATTAATGGAGAGCTTGAGCAGTGTTCGTGCCTCGCGTCTCTGCTGCACGCGCTGCTCACTGATGTGTGATCTCTCCTGAGGACTCGTGGCCAGTCATGCTAAAGTGAAGTAGTTTTGCTTTTCTGTAGTTTTTCAGTGGCTCTCAGTCACACCGACGTCATTACCCGAGCAGTCGAAGGCTGCGCATTTATTGCATGGACGGAGCAGAAATGTAAGTGTCTAAAGCATACACAGTTCCATTGAATGATAAATGTGTTTTAACAGTGTTGTTGAACCGAATGTACGAAGAACACTGTTAAAATAACCACAGCATTAACAACAAACTTGAAATAAGAGCGCGAGGTTTATCTGATAATCAGATGCATGAAACTAGCGTTCGTTGCTAGCAAACAGGCTTTTTCTTTCAGGATCATCATTCGCTGATGGAGAGGAAGAGTTAAATACTATAGCATTTTATTTTATGAAAATGAGATAAAGAAGTGTTCGCACTGAAAGAGAAGTGATCTCGCGCTCATAGACGTGCAGGCTATACCTGCAGCTAATCTGAATAAAAAGCAGAATGAACTGAAACGTTAAGACAATAAACACAATAAATAAATACAATTTATGAATGATGCAGTGCTAATGGACATATGTAATATGTGGACTATTGTGATGCAGTGCTAATTGACTTTTACCTTATTCTGTGCAGAAAATTGAAATAATTGTTTGTAGTATATAAAACAATCATAAAATTGCCATTAGGAAAAAAATATAGATTACAAATGATTGATTATTGTCCAGAAGTGTATTTGATTTATTATAGCAAATTCAAAGAAAGAGATAAGAAAAGAATCCCTTGTAAAAAAAATAATAATAATAATACATACATACATACATACATAAAATTATTGTATTTGACATTTCTGTCACTTCTGAAATGATGGCTTTTAAAATCTTGGCTTACATAAATTACATATGTCATGCCATAGCATCATTAAACTAGCATCTAACAATAGACAAAAGTGTTTTTTTCTCTAACCTATGGTTCTCTAACCATAAAGGCTGCTGTGTAATTTGCCCCCTGACTAAGCATTTAAAGAATTTAGGGAAGCATTTAAATAATCCTGTGAATGCACTTAAATAATGCAGAATCGCATCGTTAATCGAATCGAATCGAATTTAATTGTGAATCGAATTGAATCATTCTGAATTTGCAAAAATCGTTTTGAATCGAATCGATTCGCTGTCTACCCAAAGATTCACAGCCCTACAAAACCCTCTTCAGTTTACCATGATGTAAACCTCACATGTACATTTCTCTCTGACTGAATGTTAAAAACAACACACATTTGACCATCCAGTGAACACTAAGCAGTCTGCGACGCATCTGATCTGAGCAGCTAAACAGAGACACTTCCACTCGTCCTCTGCAGTCAGAGACACAGCTCACAGAGACTCTTGAGCACTTCACTTTACAGGAGACCTTCAGTCAGTCACCGCGAGTTTGAACATGCGATATGAAGCTCACTCACACACAATGAGCCGCAGCGCTTCACAGAGCCCCATTTCATCCTCCTTCACGTCACCTTTCATTGTTTCCGCTTCAGGATTCAGTCACATCCCAGTCGGTATTCTCCGTTTATTGTTAAAGTGAAATACAATTCAGGCCAAAGCATTTCTTCTGTTTTTTGTTTTTTTCAGTCATGAGAAATAGTCACGTGCAGACCGATCAGCAAACACATTCCTGCTTATAATGAAGCAGAAACTCAGAGTTTCACTAAAGAAAAGACCATTTCTGTGTTCAGTAGCACAGAACACATAGGAATCATTCAGATCCGAGTTTTGTGTTTTCTGCAGCGGTAAACAAAAGCCTCATAATGCAGCAATGTCTGTTATGACACACCCACGCACACATATGATACATCAACACTGAATGGAGAGATGGGATGACCCCCATTCACAGAGACACACCTCGATCTCTACAGCTACTGCAAAACAAGAAGCTGCTTTGTGCAGATGAGAGATGTGAGAGATTACAGTGTTAGTGATGTGAGTTCAGTGATGCTGACCCACACACACACACACACTCACACACACACACACACTCACTCACTCACTCATACACACACACTCACTCACTCACTCACTCACT
>NW_015658744.1:5205-50513 GCF_001515625.1 Sinocyclocheilus rhinocerous | reverse complement strand
ACACACACACACACACACACACAATCACTCACTCACTCACTCACAATCACACACACAATCACTCACTCACACGCACGCGCGCACTCACTCACACACAATCAAAAGCTTTGAATATGCGTAGTTTCGTCTGTCATCTCATGTCGCACACAGCAATCATTTTTATTGACTAAAGTCTGATCGTGTTCATTTCAGAACGAGTCTAAAGTCGCGTGCGCGCCATTTTATAGGCGAACTGTGGCATGCAGAGTTTCTGCAGTCTGCTAACGTTACCAGAACATTTATATATCAAGATGGTCATTGGTCTAACACAGATTGTTCAGATTTTGTTTTTAAGATTTGGCTTGGATTTCTGCTGATCGTTGACCATGCTTCTGAGACAGTCATGGTTTTGAACTTTGGTAACTTGATACGTTTTTAATGTCAATGTTTGAGCAGCATTATATGATTTGTGTCAAACGTGATTAGTTTAACTCACACACAATCACTCACTCACTCACACACACACTCACTCACACACAATCACTCGCACGCACGCACACACACTCACTCACACACAATCACTCACTCACTCACTCACTCACACACAATCACTCGCACTCACTCACTCACTCACACTCACACACAATCACTCGCACGCACGCACGCACGCACTCACACTCACAATCACTCACTCACACGCATGCACGCACACTCACACACACACTCACAACATCAGCTCAATGAACAGTGACAACAGATTAATTCATTAAGAACATCTACATTTTTACAAATAATGTATTAAGTCCATCAAAGGTTTTCCTCTCGTTGTGTTGTGACACACACAGATGACTCACTGTTCCTCAAACCATCACTGTGAGCGAGAAAGAGAAATGTGAAGACAAACAGAAAATCTGTGCAGAAATCCATTTTAACTTCATCTGCAAACAAACAAATCTTACAATCTTTCATCTGCCACTTGCAGCTACAAACACACTCACTAACATGAGCAATCTGCCAAAGCAAAGAAACCATGGAGTAGCATGTTCATGTAACGGTACCATCTGTGAGCACATCAAACATTACAGAATCCCACAATGCACTGCGTGTCTCCACATGTGCTCCTGGGATCCTCAGAACTTTACTGACACTGAAGAACCGCAGAGCTCCTTTATTCAGACTGAAATCATGATGAACAGAAAGCCCAAAAGATGATGAAACTGCACTGAAACCAGACACCAACGCAATAGATAATTCAATCAAATAAAAGTCTGATGAGCCGCTGATGGTTAAAAGAACAAGCGAAATGTTTGGACAGGATGCTTGTGGATCTCCGAGGTTTAATTGCAGAGTCATAAATAAATCCTGATCGTTGTCATGTCCTACAACACATCGACATCTTAAAGACCAAACTCTAAAAAACACCAGCAGCTCCAGAAGAACAGAGCTTACACAGAGAGAACGCGTCATTATCAGACACATCAACATTTGCAGAAAGAGGAAAAGTGTGAAAGATCTACAGATCCTAAAACAACACCAACAATGAGCACAAGTGAATGTCAATCAAGCAGAAGAGACACAATGTAAACGACGGTCCTTCTGCTGATGAGATATGAGTCTGTAGGGTTCGTCTGTCATCTACTGACGCTCCAGCCACAAACACTGACGCGCCTGGCTTTGGCTTTACAGCAGTTTCTGTGATCGTGTTTACAGCACACACAGGCGCGGGTTTCAGAACTCATGCTGAGGTGTAAGTGAGCTCTGAGAGCCAGCGAGCATGAAATTAATGCTGTGCAAACGAATCCTCATCAAAGGATTACGAGCCTGTCGAACCTTCAGCAGACGGCGTGTTCAGAGCGTAACACCGCAGCTGTGCTGTATGGCCTTATCTGACAGCCGCGCTAACACTCATATTGTAAAGCGAAGACTTGTGTTACATGATGCTGATCCGGGTCACGTTCACTACGAGTGTGTGTGTGTGTGTGTGTGTGTGTGTGTGTGTGTTAAACTGTCAGCCGCCTCGGTTCACACACACTAGCTGTGCAAACGAATCCTCATCAAAGGATTACGAGCCTGTCGAACCTTCAGCAGACGGCGTGTTCAGAGCGTAACACCGCAGCTGTGCTGTATGGCCTTATCTGACAGCCGCGCTAACACTCATATTGTAAAGCGAAGACTTGTGTTACATGATGCTGATCCGGGTCACGTTCGCTACGAGTGTGTGTGTGTGTGTGTGTGTGTTAAACTGTCAGCCGCCTCGGTTCACACACACTAGCGCAGGTTTGATTAAAAGTCAGAGCTAGTCTCTTTTAACTACAAGGACATTTCTCCCCCTCAATCTAAAACAGGAACGACTCTCAGAGAGAGAGAGACGGAGAAGATAAAACCATCCGACGGTCCTCACTGACACTACAGAGATGCTGAAGCAGGACCTGAGACGTCCTGCAGTCTGTAATATGACAGCTGAGACTCTCTATGTCATTTCACAGAAGCCAGATCACGGAAGACATTCTGCAGAAGGTCAAACTTCAGATGTGTCTCAAGATAATATGTTCATGTCTCAGCACATTCAGGCAAAGTTCTTCACAAGCTCAAGTCATAGATATTGCTAATTTTCACAAAATTAATTGGTCAATTTACAGAGGAAGATTCAGAGTCATCCCTGATTATTCCAGATCATAATTTGCATTTAGAACGGACATTACTGTGTCCAAGTGCACTCTCAAAAATCTCTTGACTTGTGGGTCACGAGTGTCTGTAAGGGCCATTGGGTTCAAAACGGTCCAGTTAAATCTCAAAAACTGTTTTTTTTTTTTTTTACATAATCTGAAACACCAGAACTGTAATAAAAAAAATTTAAAAAAAGATTTTGACCATTCTGAAGGAGAATCATCTTAAGAAAGGAGGGAGGTGAGCGAGAGAAATGACAAAATGAGAGAGAATCATTAAAACTCATCTTTGAAAAAACACCATTGATTTTAGTTAGCTTGTTGCCAGTAGAAAAACCATTACGCCTATGGAGAGTCCCCACTTTTCACAAAAACAAACCTGTGTGTGTGCGTGTGTGTCATGAACAAATGCGCTTCATATTTCATCTCTAAGGATTTAAACATACAATAAACAATAAACATGCTAAAGTGTTGCGTGTTAAACTGAACACACTAAAAGCAGGAGCAAAACTAGTCTCACTGTCAACATCAGGACAATTAAAGACATCAGAAGTACAACGTATGTTAAACACAAAAGAAGGTATTTTAAAGAATGCTAGGAACCAAACAGATTTCTGTTGTATGGACAAGAAAAAAAAAGAAAGAAAGAAATGAAGTCGTGCAGGTTTGAACAATTTGAGGGGAAGTAAATAATGACAGAATGATCATTTTTGGGTGAACTGGGCACAGAATCTTTATTAAATGATGAAATAACTGTGTGTTCCTTATTTCTCAGTCAGTGGTGAATCTCAGAGCCACAGCGAGCGTTCAGAACCTCCAGTGAATCTCAGTACGGCGGATTAGAATCAGAGTCAGACTCATCATCGTCTTCTTTCAGATGTGTCACTGTTCTGCTCCGTTTCATTATGAATCAGACCAATCACAAAAGACAAAAATATCATTATTCTCCAATTACTATTTATAATGTCTCAAAATGCCATTAAGTCGAATTAAGTGAGACTGATGTTGAGCGCATGTGTGTGATGAAGCTGCTCATCTCTGGACTGATCTGCAGTGAGTCTCTGATCTACAGGCTCCTCTGCTCCTCTCTGGATGAGTTCAGACGGCACAATGACGCTGGATTCTCATGTCCACTGGAGTGGAGAGCAGCTAATGCATGACATGTTGCTTTAGAGAATTAGCATATAAATGAGCTCCGTGCTTATCAAGTCTATTTATGAGCCCAACTGCACTGAGAGCTGATCCTGCTGCTCTCCAGCATTATTACATCTGTGAGGGACGTCGCTCATCTCACACAGAACTCTGAAAAACGCCTCTAAACTCTCAGGTTAAAGGTCCAAAAAGACCAAATAAGAAAATCAGAGATTTCTGTTCGATTCATTATTTTCTCATTCAGAATTTATGGAGTTTACCTTTTTTCTTCAGACAACAAGCAATTGACTTGATTAAATACATATAAATATGTTTGCTTATATATAATTTCTCTGGACTGATCTGCAGTGAGTCTCTGATCTACAGGCTCCTCTGCTCCTCTCTGGATGAGTTCAGACGGCACAATGACGCTGGATTCTCATGTCCACTGGAGTGGAGAGCAGCTAATGCATGACATGTTGCTTTAGAGAATTAGCATATAAATGAGCTCCGTGCTTATCAAGTCTATTTATGAGCCCAACTGCACTGAGAGCTGATCCTGCTGCTCTCCAGCATTATTACATCTGTGAGGGACGTCGCTCATCTCACACAGAACTCTGAAAAACGCCTCTAAACTCTCAGGTTAAAGGTCCAAAAAGACCAAATAAGAAAATCAGAGATTTCTGTTCGATTCATTATTTTCTCATTCAGAATTTATGGAGTTTACCTTTTTTCTTCAGACAACAAGCAATTGACTCAGAAAATACATATAAATATGTTTGCTTATATATAATTTCTCATTTATTCTGTGAGTTGGCTCTACTCAGAGAGGAATGCTGTGTTTGTCAGAGAAAACATGATTCCTGCTGCACACAGACTCAAAGCATCATCGTACTCAAAGATTCTGTACAGCGCACAGAATCACGATGATTTTACCCCGGCGCGTTCAGTAACATCAGCTGAGAGCCACTGCTTTAATGTACCTGTGAGTGACAGCTGCCAATCAAAGCTGACTGACAGCAGAAATTAATTCAGACAATAATCTCAGCCATAAAAGCAATAGTGACAACAACCCAGCAGCGAGGCACATCTCTACAATGGAGTTTATGTTGCTTCTACTTTATATAATGATCGTTCACATGTGAGAATCATCAGAGACATTTTCATCTGCCACATCCAGAATTGTCCACGTTACGTTAGAATGAACACAGCCGATCTATCAGCTCTTAACTGGCTTTACTGTGAATGTGTCCGCAAATATGGAATATTTTATTCCTATCCAACACATTCAACATCAGACTCTCGTTACATGCATTTCCTCAGTTTAGTAGCAGATCTTCTCTCACTCCACTGTCCGGTCTGTCAGGTGCGTTTAGAGTGAAAACCCAGCAGACTTCAGACCGGTTTAGTGTCCTACATCCATCTGAGAGTGACAGAGAAAGAGGACAGGCTTTTTATTCTGGGCACACACACACACACACACACAGAAATAAAAGACTGTACTGATGTGACTGTGCTCCTGAAAGCATTTCAGCTCAGAGACCTCCATTCATTCAATCTAGAAGCTCCTCCGAGAGAAATCAATAAACTCAAATGCTGACAACATAATCAGCAAACAGAGTTCAGGGAGGCAGCAGTGACATCACTGAGCTCCGGCCCGCTTCAGGCGGGACATTTAGAGAGAGTGTCATGTGACTTTCAGCAGAATAAAGCAGCCTACAGTCATAAGCTACAGAAACCTTTTGTGGATCAGCGCCGTGGCTCTTCCTGCTCCGGTCTGTCATTGTGGGGGGAAAATGAAAACGGTTAACATACATTTTGTATTTTATTTATGCCTCGTTGATCCCATCATGTTTGCACATCTTTCCACGAAGAACAAGACTTTTAGTGGGAGTTGCTAGAAATTCTGCTGAATTACGTATTTATCATTGTAATTCCTGACCTTATGCAAAACAGTCTCCGCTGCTCAGAACGACAGTCATTAACTACCACAGAGAGAGAGAGAGAGAGAGAGATATAGATGGGTGGTCTGGAGAATTCAAGGGTAAGATGTTTTATTTTACTCAACGCTCATGAGGAAACAGTGAGTCTATTTCAGGTGTAGAATCAGGTCATCTCCAATAGAAACAGGATGATGTGCTTTGTCTTGTGGGCAAAATCTAGATTAAGGGAGTGAAAAGCTCAGAAAGATTTCATCTGTAGTCAAACAGGATGATTTTAAAAGCACACATCACAAAATCACAACATGAAGAAATACACAGCCACAAGCGAACGAGGTTATCATCTGAATCTAACGCTGCGGCTGCAACGAAGGAGGACCTGAGGGAGTTTGTAGATGATTTAGTGTAAGTGCTCAGTCTTCTTCACATCTCATTGGCATTTATTCATCGACGCCATTATTCCTTGACATGAGAGGCTGATAAACATGGACCAGTGATTATAAAGAACTCCAAATCAGCCAGAAATATTATTATTCTCATTAATTATGATAAATAGTACAGTTAATAATGAAAGTCAAATGACTAAATGAACAGTTGTTTCACTTTCACTTGGACACTAAATTCGTCTGGACTTTACTTGCTAAATTCGACTTTACTTCCAAGATCGATACTATTAAAGATAAAATTTTAACCATGCAGCCGTCAGCTACAGTATCACATCAGATAGTGTGCTATAGATCTGTCAACACTGCACTGGCTACCTATTAAACATCGTATAGATTTTAAAATCCTGCTAAATTACTTATAAAGCCCTGAATGGTTTAGTATCTCCGTATCTGAATATTGAGTGTTTACTATTCTGTCCTTCTGCAGTATTGACACACTATTTTCCTAATTAATGCTGTTCAGTTGCTTTGACACAATCTGTATTGTTAAAAGCGCTATATAAATAAAGGTGACTTGACTTGACTTGACTTGACTGGAGAGTTTGACATGCGTCTGTAAATAACAAACAATGACTTGGATGATCCTGCTGTCAGAATGCACAATAAACGCCTGTAATAACGCGAGGACAATCAGCTCTCGTTAGGAAGTAAACGAACTGCTCTACATCTGATCCACAGCATGAACGAGAGCTGAGATCACCTTCACACTACTGCTCATCTAACAGACAGATGAACCATCTGACCTGCCTTCATAACTGCTTTGATAATAATCAACAGGACTGTCATATCTATGGAGCTTATAATATGACAAAACTAATTGAATTTGTATTGTGTAAATTTGAATTATTGACAAGTGTCATTTAACAAAACTGAATATTATGTGGCATTTAACATAGTTCTGAATTAGATTTTTTTAACTCTAATATTAAACATTTGAAATTTAACACAACTGAATATTTTTATGGCAGAGTTTTATAGACATGTATTTTCAAACAGCGAATTTTTTTGTTCTGAAATCTTAGACTGCAAATATCCAGTTTTTTTTTTAAATACAGCTTCAAGTTTTCAAGATGAAATTTGAAACATCAAATTCAATATTCTAAAATTCAATACGCAGAAATTCAGATCGTATAGAAAGTAGGTCAGAGGTAATCCACAGGGAAGAGTAGATCTCCGAAAAGTCAAACGAAGCCTTTTGGCCAATTACTAGTTTTCTGGCGTAAGCGTGCGGTTTAAGATCTACCCGATCATGAATCACCCAGAGGTAGCCTAAGTGATTCTTAAACATTTATGATTTATATACTTATATGTTAGGTTAGCATTCTCAGCATGTGAAACATTTGTCTAGTCTCTGCTGTTAGTTTTAAAGTATATTTGGTGTGAAAGTGATTAGCATGCTACCGTGCCTACACAGGACGCGAGCGAAAGCAAAAAAGACAGTAGAGCCCATTGATTATAATCAGTGATATTTCCTACACTGGATATAGCAACACTATACGGACGCGACTGCTTGAAGCAACAAAGCGCCCGTTGCAAAGAGCCTGGCCTACGTCAGGAATAACAGGGAATCCGTTTGCTGTTGGGAATTCACATTCAGTGTAGACAGTATTGATTATAATAAATAGGTTCTGCTGTCTTTTGTCGCGACAAGTCTCACTGCTCGCGTCCGGTCTAGACACTGTGTAAGTGTCATACATAAGTCTGTTATTAATGCAATTCTGCTTCATTCATTCCATGATCGGAATCCATGCTGATGTTTGTAAACTGTTTTGAGCTGAAGGCATCGTGAATAAACATATACGATTACAGTATAACCATTCATTTCCGCTCAATTTAATACACATTAAACTAATATATATATATATATCACGACACGTCTCACTGCTCGCGTCCGGATCTAGACACGTTGTAAGAGTCATACATAAGTCTGTTATTAATGCAATTTTGCTTCATTCATTCCGTGATCGGAATCCATGCTGATGTTTGTAAACTGTGTTTTGAGCTGAAGGCATTGTGAACAAACATTACAGTATAACCATTTATTTCTGCTTAATATAATGCACATTAAACTATATACACTATATACAGTATATATATACAGGATTGTAGGTTCACACAGTGTGCCTCTGTAGTCTTGTAGTCCTCTGTAACGGCGTCCAGAATAGATTATTTTTTATATATCGTGCTTTACTGTATGACATGCATCAATCCCTTATTTTTTTTCCCTGCGGAAAGAACTTAATATAAACGTGTGACTAGTTGACTAGAAAAAATCTTTAGCCGGGGGTAGGCCTATTCTTGGCACAAGGAACCGATCCATTTTTAAAATAATATGCTATGACATTACGAATGACTGCAAATCACATCACGTATTGCATTGCACGAGTTATCCATGTGAGTCAAATGTTTTTATTTTATTTCATCTTTTTTATGTATGGGGGTGCTAGCCCCTAGCGCCGCCCAGTAAAGACTATTATAGCGACATACAGGAGTCATATACTAGGTGCGCATGTGTCCGTTATTATTGATGCGCAAACAAACCTATCTGCGCTCATGGCGTCCTTACGATCGCTGAGTCTCCACACATTCAGAATGGTTTCATTTTTCATTTGTATTTTGGAGTGTTTAGTTATTCTGCATGGATCTGTGTGTGCAGTCCTTTGGCATCTCCCTGTGGTCTTGTTTGGTATGGCAGGTTGACTTGTGCTTATTTATGAGTTATTAACGAGTTTCCCCTTACAGGGATTAATAAAGTTTTAATCACTTAGGCTACCTCTGGGTGATTCATGATCAGGTAGATCTTAAACCACACACTTACGCCAGAAAACTACTAATTGGCCAAAAGGCTTCGTTTGACTTTTCGGAGATCTACTCTTCCCTGTGGATTACCTCTGACCTACTTTCTGTTAGATCTGAATTTCTGCGTATTGAATTTTAGAATATTGAATCGCTGTTTGAAAATACATGTCTATAAAACTCTGCCATGTGTTAAATTTAAACTATGTTAAAGTGTCATGTTTTGTTAAATGACACTTGTCAATAATTCAAATTTATTCAATTTGTTTTGTCATATTATAAGCTCCATACATATCCACATATTTGATTAATTTTGAACACTTTTTATTAGATCTGCATTTAATGGGTTACGAGTCCGACTCTCTAACCATTAGGCCACGACTTCCCCATTCTGTTTGTCCCACAGAAAACTAGGTGAACAAGACACTTTCTGAAGGTTATGAGAGACATGGATATTTATCTCAGAACAGAATCTATCAAATAAAGCGCTCTTGTACCAGCAAAACCTCAAATTCCCCAGACACCAACAGAACAAAACCCACATTAACACCATCAACTGAAACGCACTGAAACCTGCTGAATGTCATTAACTATTTCTGACCTGAAAAGATTTACCTCTCAGGAATGGAGTGATCGCTGAGCTTTTGTTAGGCTACTGTTTCATAATCAATTCAGAAAGCAGCGGCTAAACCGGATGCAGAAAGTGAAAATTGATTTGCGGTCTGGAATAAAGTATAAACTATAAACACTAGAGAGGCCATATGAAACAATCTGAATTTGGGCTGCGGGCCAGTGGTTCTATTACAATTTTAATCATCTGTTTTTAGAAATATGTAAAGGTTTGTGTGAGTGAAAACAAGAATGAGTGTTTAACATATGTGAGGGAATGAACTTCTAATGAAGCACTGAACTACTGCATGATGTGATCCAAAAAACCCTGACAAACTGAACTGGCTTCTCCATTTTACATCCACACAGACATACAGACATCTGAGAAGAGCAAAATCAAAGCTCCATTACCTATCCAAAAAAAAAGAAAAAAAAAAGAAAAGAAAAGAGAGAGAGAGCTCAACCATCATTTTCAGAAACAAGTGCAGTATACAGTATTCGCAGTGCATTCACACATGTCTGACTCTCTGTCTGTCTGTCTGTCTCACTGTCTGTCTGTCTGTCTCACTGTCTGTCTGTCTGTCTGACTCCCTGTCTGTCTGTCTGTCTGACTCTCTGTCTGTCTGTCTGTCTGACTCTCTGTCTGTCTGTCTGACTCACTGTCTGTCTGTCTCGGAGTCTAAATCTAGAAGTAAATGCAAAAGTAAAAAACATTGAATAATGTGTTGCTTATGTTTATTGTTTAAACATGTCTGTGAAAGATTGTATTACTGTACTGTGTAAAAAAAATAATTGCAATGCTGAAAAAGCATTTTCAATGACAATGTTTGAATTTGAAATCAAACTAATGGATAAATGTTGTGTTTGTGGTAAACACGGATCAGTAGCGGACTCCTGTGTGAAAGCTGCTTCTCTCACAAGAGACACCTAAGAGGAGAATTACCCACATTTTCAAAAATGAAATTCAGGCCCTGAATAAATGTCTAAAAATCCTGATTGGAGTATCACTATATATAGTTATAAATGATAAAAAGAAGGCTCTAAAAAGATCGGGATCGGTATCGGCAGATACTGCTTTCTGTGATCGGCGATCGGTGATCAGCTTCAAAAATCCTGATCGGAGCACCCCTAACAATTATTTAACAAATATGTGCATTAATTTCAGTTAATAATATTTACATAATATCACATCCACTGGGAATGAATGCAATAGTCTCCGACTGTTAAAATCTTCTAATGAAATCAGTGAGGTTGATATGAATTCAGTGTGTTCGTTGTTCTGTCTCACAGCTATAACAGTAAGAAGGGATTTCAGTCTTGAAATTCAAAAGAAATTTAACAGAGGTGATGGCATTCTGGGAAATCATTGTTAAAATAAAAATTAATTAAAATAAATGCATTAAATAAATATTATGAAATGTATTGTATAAAATACAGTATATATTAGCCTTAAATTTCAGGACTGGATCGGTCTAATCTCAGTGGATTAGCAATAAGACAGCTGCTCAGAGTTCATCAGCAATCAACAGCATCAGTGTCTGCGGGTAGATCCAGTCTTTCTGTACATACAGTATATGTCCTCAACGTCCTGCAAATCCAGTATGGCCATTTCTAGAGTTCTTGTAGTTTAAGACACTGCTCTAGAAAACATCCAGTCCAGTAAATCGAGTCTGACAAATTCCCTTGAGTCTGCAGCATGTGTCCTCTGTTGATCTGATCATTCTCAGCAGAAATTAAATAAACACACATAGCTAGACACATCCCTCTGTTGAGACAGCAGCTCTTACCTTACTGATTCAAACCAGTATCTGCTCACTGAGACGGCGAACAGAGAAAGAGGGAGAGATTCAGCAGATACAGACCCTTCTTTAGCCTGTGGGGACTGTCTAAAGCTGCCGTTCTCTCCACACTCACTCCAGCAGCTCCTCGAGTGACCCGAGGTACACGAAGCACTCACAAACAGGGACTGTACACAAGCCTTCATTTCAATGGAGCTTCTCGTCTCACAGCAACCGCGCTGGTTTGATAACTTGCTCTCAAGAGCTGCCTAAAAGACAATGCAATTCTATTTAGCAGCGGCCCCATGGCCAAACAGAGCTGTGAGCAGCCATCTGAACTGAAAGAGCAGGAGCACCACAATAATAAAAGAGAACAGCAGCCGTCTACAGCATTGCTCACGCTAGTAACATCACAACAGGTATGCAGCATGACAGTGTTCAACTAGTGATGTCCAGTTAGATATCTGACCTGAATGGATGGAGGTTTATCGGTTTGAAACGGCCTGCAGGAATAGCAGAATTCTTAGAATCCTGTAGGACAAAAGACAAAATACATAGCTAGTCTTTCACTGGTCTTTACATTACCTGGTTTACCTGATATTACACCAATTTTTGCTGCCTCTCAGGAGTCAGCCGCTCACTATTATTTACGGCACCGGGCTTCTTCTTAAACTCATGAGCCATGTGCAACAACTTGCTTAAGAGAAACTATGAAAACTTGCCAATAGACGTTTAAAGAGATGACAGCTTAACTGAAAGAAACGCACCGCTCGATACACCTGAAGACTTATACGTCACTTCTCTGAGAAGCAACCAAAAGGAAAATAAGAGAGGTGTTGGGCAGGTTGACATTTACATTCATTTCTTTAGCAGACAATTTTATCCAAACCGTCTTACAATAGAGGAGCATAAGCAATTTGTTACAAAGCCAAACAAGGGTTTAGGTTTATTTGAAAGGTAGATTACGAAACAAGCTAGAGCAGAGATTAAATGCAAAGAAGAGGAATTTGAGTTTTTAAGGGATTTTGAGTCATGATGATCAGCAGATCAGACGTCTCGTTCCACCAGCGGAGAGGGTGAGGGTTTTGGAGAGTGACTATGTTGTGAAGGAAGGACAAGTTGGCACTGGTTCACGGATCAAGCCTTGAATTAGATTCTGGCAGCGGCAGGAGGCAGGTCCTCAGGGATCACATGGAGAACCTCTGACTGCAGCCGCTCTCGGACAGTCCTTCTGATAACACAGATCAAGCTCAGCAACACTCACACAGATCCCAACAATTCCTCTTGATACAGTCAACATTAGCATTTTCAGTAACTAACAATGACAATTCATCAACACTTTGACCTTAAGAGCTAACTCGGACAGTCCTTCTGATAACACAGATCAAGCTCAGCAACACTCACACAGATACCAACAATTCCTCTTGATACACAGTCAACATTAGCATTTTCAGTAACTAACAATGACAATTCATCAACACTTTGACCTTAAGAGCTAATCCTAGCTCACATATGTGACCCAGGACCACAAAACCAGTCATAAGGGTCCATTTCTCGAGATTCATCTGAATAAATAAGCTTTCCATTGATGTATGGTTTGTTAGGATAGGACAATATTTGAAAATCTGGAATCTGAGGGTGCAAAAAAATCTAAATATTGAGAAAATCATCTTTAAAGTTGTTCAAATGAAGTTCTTAGCAATGCATATTACTAATCAAAATTTAAGTTTTGATATATTTACGGTAGGAAATTTACAAAATATCTTCATGGAACATAATCTTTACTTAATATCCTAATGATTTTTGGCATAAAAGAAAAATGTATAATTTTGACCCATACAATGTATTGTTGGCTATTGCTGCAAATATACCCCAGCGACTTAACACTGCTTTTGTGCTCCAGGGTCACATATATGCTATGTTATTCTTTCTTTAACAGTAATAATTCAGGCAAATATCAGAGAGAGAAGCATATACACGATATACACAACAATGCTTAAAATGACACCTCTTTTGAGCCGGGTTTATAATGGACAGCATGTGGAATTGCCTGTTAAAAAAGTGTTAAATTGACAGAATAGGTTTTGTCAACAGTAATTAAGCAGGCCTAATCAAGTAATCAATCATTTAGTCGAGGTCTGAGTGAAGGAGGGACATGAACCTGGTACCTGATTGAAGGCATAATTTCTTATGTTCATGTAATAACCCTTGCAGCTTTCAAATATAGTCAACTCAAACTCATTTGTATAGCGCTTTTCACAATATACATTGTTTCAAAGCAGCTTTACAGAAAATCATGATGATGTTAATATTTATATCTTACTGCCTTATAATGCCATTTAGCAGATTAGATCTGTGCGATAACAGTTTAGATTTTGCAACAAGATTATGATTATGAGCACTTATTATGTCTCATTCAAACAGCAGTGTGTGAGACACACACACAATACACTCCAGATGAAGTCTCTCTTGTCGTCTCTGATCTCGCTTCTACAGGTTTGACTCACGAACACAAACTCCCTCCCAGTGGCTCATGACCAGTGTTGGGCAAGTTACTTCCAAAATGTAATACATTATATATATATTACTAGTTACTGTCTTTTGAAAGTAATTAGTTACATTACAATATTACTGTCTCTGAATTGTAATGCGTTACACTACTTTTGAGTTACTTTTACAAGATTATCCACATAAGTATTAGCAATAAAATGCCAAAATGTAGTCCACTGCTGCTCATTCTACACCCAGTGGAGGGTAATGTGGTAGGTCTATATAGCATAAAATATATGAAATCATATTTAGATACCGGTATGTAGGTCTACATTAATGTTGTAGTTTAGGTTAAACACAGATAAGCACAAACCGCATTATTACATTCATAAATAACACCGGTAAATAAAGCGAAATGTTATAATGTACAAACAATAAACACAATACCTAGCCTATAGGCTATTTTGAACGGTTTCAGAAGAAAAGAATGAAAAATATAAGTTGCTAAACAAGCCAAAATTAGGCTAATTCAATGCGAAACTGAAAGCAAACGGCGTACTTCTCTCATTCAGCATTAATCCAATTAAATGTGTCCATGTTTGCGAAGTATTTGAACTATTATTTATTATGTAAACCAGGCTTACTTAACGCGCTTAAAAAGAACGAGCAAATGTGTGTTTGGCCCGAGCTCAGGCTGAACGGCACGGATTGTAACTACGCAGTACGCACTATTTAAATTAACCAGTGTATCTATATGTTTGGTTGACTGTATTTTATTCTGATAATGAACGGCTGAAAGGTTTGCAATGCTGTGTGTGTGCGTGAGGCGCCGGCGCGATCCAACAGCGGAAACATGTTATTTTTGGTCATACAGATCATTCGAAACTGCAATGCGTTTACTTTATTTCTGTCATCTCGGTTTCCTTTCCGTGGGCTTTCGTAGAGCGCCGCGCCACACAAATAGCCTGAACCAAACTCAGCAGCATATCTCTCAGTCTTTTCCTTTCGTTTTGTTTAATTAGGCTATTTAAGTCAAATATTTTGCATAGCCTATTCATTCATTTTATATATAGACTATGATTTAATAAAAACAGATTTTGTTATTTTTAGTTAAACTTGATTTGTGTTCCTTGTCTGCGCTCGTCCGCCGCCCTTTCCTCTTCTCCGCCCCGCGGCTCTCTCTCTCCGACAGCTCCGTGTTAGTGGCACCAGTCCAGTGTTTCCAGGTTTTACTCCTGCTATCTCTCCATGTTGTGGAGAACCTCACAAATGTAGAATCCGTCTCTGCAGTCATCTCAACCATTTAACTCCAGCAACAGAAGATAGACGAACTATTTTCTCTGGTGCTGTTTTGCGGTGTTGGTAAATTCACCACTTAACTTAGAGTTAAAATATGTTGTTGTAACTTGCGTTACTGAGATTGTAACGAGTAATAATATTACCCAAATTTGATTAGTAATGCGTTATATTACTGCGTTACAGCAAAAAGTAATATACTACTGTAATATTATTTTTGTAATGCGTTACTCCCAACACTGCTCATGACATTTATCAAATCTACTTGGTCAGAGTTTTAGAACCACTGAATATATAGGTACATTCAAAATTGTAATTACATTGCATTCAGAATCACTCATATTAACATTCATGTTTTTTTTTCAATAAAAAAACATTTCTGCATAATCATACTGAGTGGGCTACAAGCTCATAACAATCTCTCCAGTCCAAATTAAATCACATTCAGAGCCCAAGTCCTCCTGCTATGACCACACAAGTGCTTTGGTTTGTCGATGTGCTTCAGTAGCTCGACATCACATCAATTATTCACTAATGCTCACATCAGATCACGCAAATTAGATTTAAATTGGTACACAAACCCTGCCGAGACTCAGGTGAGGAGATATGGAGGACATGGAGTTATACCAAGGTAAAAAAACACCAAATTCACCTCATTTATGTCAACTGACTGAGTATCACTTTCCATGACAAAAGCAATGATACACTTAGTGAGAAACACCACACAAATGTCCTCAGCAGTGCCATCATCCTTCACATCCACACAGATCAGCCATTGTTGTCCGACAGATACACACCCAAAGACACTCACTCACAAACACACATACAAACTCTCTCTCTCACACACACACACACACAGACTCACACACACACCTCTGGGTTGTGTTTGTATCTACTGCATTAATTCCTGCACTATAAGAATTTAATTCATATTGAGACGTCTCATCTAAATCAATAATCAAAATCAGCCAAACAGCCCAGTCATGAATATTCATCCTCGAAGGTTCACTTCATGAATATTTACACCTACTTTCCAACAGTTTTGCCAAAGCCGTTTTCTTTGCCAAAAGTGCTAATAAGTGAATCTATTTATTGATTTTCCTTCAGACTTTTAATTCTACATTTACCGGTTTATGTCCGTATGAGAGTGACAGAGAAAGAGGACAGGCATTTTATTCTGGGCTTCTGTCTGCAGAGACAAAAAACACCTGCAGCACCGACATTACTGTGTTTCAGGAATAATCACACACACACACACTCTCTCACACACACACACGCACTTACACACTCTCACAAACACACACTTATTTTGTTTGTTAGTAAAGGCATCTCACAGTGTGCAATAATTGCATGTTCTATACAATCTCTGGAATAGATAAGAGTGTGTGTGTGTGAGAGTGTGTGTGTGAGTGCGTGTGTGAGAGAGAGAGTGTGTGTGCGTGAGTGAGTGAGTACGCGTGTGTGAGTGAGTGAGTACGCGTGTGTGTGTGCATGTGAGTGAGTGAGTGAGTGAGTGAGTGAGAATGGGAAATGAAAGACTGTAATATATAAGTTTGTTCTCTTGAAAGCATTTAAGATCTTCATACATTCATTCTGCTCAGATAAGAATCAACAAACTCAATGTGTTCTCAACGCTGCACACTTGAATGAACACAAATCGGTTCGTTTGGATGATTCATTTCCATAATGAAAGCTCCTTCTAAAAGCTGATTGACAGATTCATTTGAATCAGTCAACAGTGTTTCCAGAAGAATACGGCTGGAATAACTGAAGTTCACAGTCAGCAGCATGAGCCACGCGACATCAGAACCTCACGCTTAATCTTCATGCTCAGGTGTGAAGAGCATCTGGAAACTCCACCATATGGATGTCTCCTGTCACAGCAGATGGACCCTTAGCATCGAACACAGCTGATCTCTCGTCAGCGATACCGTCAGCTGTCTGCGCTCACCATCTAAATCACTGTCAGGCTCTTACAGCTGTGTACATGCAGGGCTCCAGACTGACACTATTGTTCTGCCGGCGCGACTACATTCTGTGAGCGCTCGCACTGGTCCGAGCTCAGAACAGCTTTACTCTGGCGACACAGTTACTGTACAGCGCTGCGAGATCCAGAGAGAAGCCTTCGAATTCTGCTCAGAAATCTGTTATAAACAGATCAAACAGCGCTGACGCAGAAAACCAGAAGTATTAATGCTAACTATAACCACGGTGTTGTGCAGAAATAGTCAAATGTTATTACATTATTCATTTCAGGGTTTGTACAACCTTTTGAGAGAGAAATTCAAGCACTTTGACTTTCGAGAATCACATAAAGCAAGTAAAGAGCGCTCCTTTTATAATCACTAAAGTTGTCGTTCAGATCTGTATAATACTATAGAAGAATAATGGTACATTTAATAAGAGTACAAAAAAAAGTTCCATATAAAACTTAGATTTTGCACATGTTACTGTTGTTAATAAATTGTGTGCTTCCCAATTTAAACTTGGTGCTTTACTGTCAAATGTGTATAAATGTGTAATTTTATTAATAACTGCACTTAATAATACTACTAATAACTTACACTTATTACTTACCACTTACTAATAGCTTACAATAGTAATTTTATGATTAAAATGTCTTTGTTTAATACACCCCCCCCCAAATGTTATTCTGTAGCCCTGACAGGTGACGGGAATAACAGTCACATGACGTCTACAGCTCAGCTGATTGGCTCAGATGTTCAGAGATAAGGAGCTCCAGCCAAGCAGCTGCCATTGAGATGAGAATCTTAACAGACATAGATCTCCACGTATTACAGACATCCTTAATTTAACCACAAATACACAAAACAAACTAAGATGAACTTGCCTGGTAGCATTTTTTACGTTTTTATTAATTTCCTAAATTATATATAATAATTATAGCGTTATCATGAATCTTATACTGTTGACAGCCCTATTTCACGATATAAGGCATTTTTTCACAATAACAATGTATACTACAACATAGCTCTTTTTGTTATTAAAAATAGAACAAATACAATTTAATAAAATAACTTTTTCAGGTACAGTGTGTGTGAGTGAGTGTGAGTGTGTGTGTGTGAGTGTGTGTGTGTGTGTGAGTGTGTGTGTGTGTCTTGCCTGACTGTTCAAACAACTGAGGCCAGACCTTCATACCCTGATATTAAAGTAATAATTAAGAAACTATTGGAACTATTGGAAGAGAGCTGAACTGGATGATGAGGTCACTGAATCAATGAACTGACTTCAGCTGAAAAATAACTCTTTTGTTATTGTTTTCTTGCAATATTGACAAACTGTATTCCTGTTTGACACTGTAAAGCTGCTTTGACACAATCAGTATTGTATAAAGCGCTAGAGAAATAAAGGTGACTTGACAGTAAAGCAGTTAGTTTTGTTTTTCCAAGACTTGCGATAGGTGTGAAGACCACATCATTTGACCCCCAAATGTTTGCATTTACATGTGGATAATTTGGAGCTTAAGAGCCTCACTGCTGTGTAACAGGTTGCCATGACAACTGCGTCTGCCGCCCTGGGCCTGCTCTTCCTCTGATGCTGTGTGATATCTGAATGTCAGGAGCTTTCTGTTCTTCACAGCCAACCACACGGTGACCTTCATGTCTGTGCCGAGACCTGCTGCTGTCCTGGGCCAGCGATCCCCAGAGACGGCCTTAACAAGTTCCTGCTCAAGTTAGACTAACCTACAGAGTGTCTTTCCCAGCTCAGCTCTCAAAGTCTGGTCCAAAGTCATCTGAACACCAAACTCTAGTATCCGGTTTACAATAGTTACAATTAAAATGATTTATTGGTGTTAACTGACGAACACAGGAGCATCAATGAATGAGCATCAGCTGTCAGAGATTCATTTCAAACCACACTGCTGTCTGTTCATGTCTGCCATTACATCTTGAAGTCACTGTTCTCTGTAGTACATAATAAAATAATAAAAGAAAGTTGTAAAGAAAAAAAAAAGAAAAATGTGTACACAGAAAACATACTCAAGCTCCACAGACAGCACTGGACGTTATTTATTCAGAGTTTGAAATTGAACTACCATTTATTCTAATCACTTTTGTGTTAAAAAGATCAAGTGATCTCTCCTTCTGTCAACTAACATAATCCATTTAATCTTTGATTTAATCTCATTCATCTGTTTTAATCAGAGAGCTGATAAATGTGCGTGTCAACACATGATTCGTGAGGTGAGCATCAGCAGGCCCGTCTACATCACACCAGACCTGAGGCAAGCGAGGGATTCTACCCAACTGCTTCATTTCTTATCCTTAAATAAACTCACAGTTCAGTGTGGACATTACCAATGAATACTAGTAAAACAGCAGCGTTCCTGGGGACTGACCGCAGCATTGCTTCCTTCTGTATATGACTAACGATCCTGGTTTGAGTGGGCTTTCTAACCTCTGTGGTCGCTGAAGCACCTTGCAGATGTCAATAAACGGAGGGCCAAATAGAATCAGTCGCTCCCGAAGCAGAATTCATTCTCTTCCCTGTTCTCTTCAGCACCCATCAAACGCAAACGCTGCCTGACCAGAATGGATAATGACTACAGCTCTATATCTCCAAACAGCATGCAAATGGAGTCACAGGACCAAATCAGTCCGTGAGTGAACATTAGCGTAAATATTGTGAGTGCTTTGCTATGATTTCTGATAAGAGTTCTACAAAAACAAAGAATTGTGGAGATTAGTAAGATACTGCCACATCAACATTACAATATGAAACCTTTTCTTTTTTCATTTTCTTCTGAGAAGGATTGCCAACGATGCAGTGATGTACTGTCGAGTACCGAAAGAGTAGAATCAGCCAGAATGTGGTTTTGATGGGTACATGTTTCACACGGCGTCCCTTTTATCTACACACTCAGTGGGTAGCATAACCTACAGAGTGTCTTTCCCAGCTCAGCTCTCAAAGTCTGGTCCAAAGTCATCTGAACACCAAACTCTAGTATCCGGTTTACAATAGTTACAATTAAAATGATTTATTGGTGTTAACTGACGAACACAGGAGCATCAATGAATGAGCATCAGCTGTCAGAGATTCATTTCAAACCACACTGCTGTCTGTTCATGTCTGCCATTACATCTTGAAGTCACTGTTCTCTGTAGTACATAATAAAATAATAAAAGAAAGTTGTAAAGAAAACAAAAAAGAAAAATGTGTACACAGAAAACATACTCAAGCTCCACAGACAGCACTGGACGTTATTTATTCAGAGTTTGAAATTGAACTACCATTTATTCTAATCACTTTTGTGTTAAAAAGATCAAGTGATCTCTCCTTCTGTCAACTAACATAATCCATTTAATCTTTGATTTAATCTCATTCATCTGTTTTAATCAGAGAGCTGATAAATGTGCGTGTCAACACATGATTCGTGAGGTGAGCATCAGCAGGCCCGTCTACATCACACCAGACCTGAGGCAAGCGAGGGATTCTACCCAACTGCTTCATTTCTTATCCTTAAATAAACTCACAGTTCAGTGTGGACATTACCAATGAATACTAGTAAAACAGTAGCATTCGCGGGGATTGACCACAACATCGCTTCTGACTGCATATAACTAGTGATCCTGGTTTGAGTGGGCTTTCTAACCTCTGTGGTCGCTGAAGCACCTTGCAGATGTCAATAAACGGAGGGCCAAATAGAATCAGTCGCTCCCGAAGCAGAATTCATTCTCTTCCCTGTTCTCTTCAGCACCCATCAAACACAAACGCTGCCTGACCAGAATGGATAATGACTACAGCTCTATATCTCCAAACAGCATGCAAATGGAGTCACAGGACCAAATCAGTCCGTGAGTGAACATTAGCGTAAATATTGTGAGTGCTTTGCTATGATGTCTGATAAGAGTTCTACAAAAACAAAGAATTGTGGAGATTAGTAAGATACTGCCACATCAACATTACAATATGAAACCTTTTCTTTTTTCATTTTCTTCTGAGAAGGATTGCCAACGATGCAGTGATGTACTGTCGAGTACCGAAAGAGTAGAATCAGCCAGAATGTGGTTTTGATGGGTACGTTTCACACGGCGTCCCTTTTATCTACACACTCAGTGGGTAGCAAATAACTAAAGAGAGCTACTACTTCTCCAACACACGGTACAAGTATTACAGTTAAACAAATGCATTTTGTGTATCCGTTTAAACAACCCGAGCGATACATTATTAACATTTAGGTATAGAACCGGTGCATGATTTTCTATCATGCATCACAATGAGATCACATACCTTAGTGGCAAGAATATTCTTCCACATAACTCATGAACACATGTACTTCCCTGTGGCTGCTAAAGGATCATCTCCTGGAGAAGCCTACAGTCTGTGTAAATAATGAGTGAATATTGACCTGATCCAACAGAGACCCCTATTGGCAGCTCATCCAACACACACAGGTAGAGACAGACAAAGCTTTGGTTTAATTTGTCACTCTTCCCATTTCACTACAGTTAGCTCATAAATTGAGAAGCATACAAGGCCAGCACCTTCGTTACATCGGCATGCAATCGCATGGATACTATCGTAATACTATCAGACAACAACAAGAGCGGACGCAGAAGCAGAATGTGAGAATCGTGACATGCACCATTCGACACACGTCATACAACACCATCTAACTAGTGATCACTTCATTCTTCATAATCAAAGAAACATTGTTAGCTTCAGCTGCTTTTACCGCTTGTGTTCATGTCCGTAATGGTAACTTCATGGAAGAAAAAAAAATTATCGTAATGGCATTGTAAAGCCTTGCTGTGATTTAAATGAGAGATAATTGAGTGTCTGTGGGCTCCAGAGTTACTGTGCATCCTAATGAGCGCCCTCTTTATCCTGAGAGCAAATCAATAGCACTAATGGACATAAGCAGCCTCCTCAATAACATTAGATGGAAAGAAGTTATTGCTCTGGCTCCATAATACACATAAGCTACAAACTACACCTTTTCCTTGTGTCAGTTCTAGGGCCTCTTGTGTGCAGACACCATCTCAACATCAATGAAAGCTGCTCTGAACCACATACTGACAGCAGGACCTGTTTGAAAGCTTCGGTGTACTGGAGCTGGAGGTTCAAAGGTCCTGCAAGGACACATGCAGGTGTAGCTCTGCATCAGTCTGTGAAGCACTGGCCTCCGACAACAATCAGAGAAAATCCCGTTCGCTCATCATCATCATCATCTCCACACTAGATGCGCTGTTTCTGATCGTGCTTCTACATTCAGATCAATGCACGAAATAATCAGCTAATTCACGTCTGAATCACACTCACTGAACAAACTCCAGCACAATCCGGAGACAGAAGAAAGTAGAAACAAAGCCAATAATCTAAGACGCGTTCGGGGAAATGTGATATGAACATCAGGCGATCAGTATTCATGAATCGAGAGCGATCTGCTCTGAAACATCACAGTGAGGCGGACTGAAGTTATCTGTGGCACGTCCTCTGTTTATACCGCCATGAACACACACCTCACGAGCGCATGCAGAAATACAGATCATGACAAAAGACCATCAGATGTCTTACCTTCAAATCCGAAGAGTACGAAGAATCCCGGGATGAGGATCGAGTGTATCCAAAAGCAGCTCATTTCGTCTGGTTCCGATGAATGCAGCTCTGGCCGTGTGTTTGTGTGAGTGTGTTCTGCCTCGGCTCTGTTCGGTTCGGTTCGGCTCGGCTCGGTAATGACAGCAGCAGCAGCAGCGCTTGTGTTCGGATGCTGCAGAGCTTCTGATGTTTCTCTGGTGCTTTGCTGCCATCTAATGAAAACGCGAATGAAACTCATTAATGATGAAAGACACGTACAGGTCTGCTGTCCTCTCTCATTCTCACGAGCACATCTCTGTTAAAACATTGAAGGGAAACTGCATTCTTAAGGCTAGAAGAGTATTCGTGAGGCTGATTTTATCTAAAAGAGTCGCAGTATATCAATACCTTATTCGGAAAGGCACGAAATGACTTCAACATTAATAACTAACAAATCCTGTCGCGATGTTTTTAATGGCATTGCTAAATCTAAAACTCCGTGATGAGTTTGTCAAGGCAATGACATGAAAAAGTGAATTTGAATGAAAATGCAGTCATAGGTAGACCGCGATTGGTTTAATTAATTTCTTGTAAAGAGTAACACTAAACTGAGACACTACGTCATCCATGAAATATCTATGTTAATTGTTGTTTTATCCCTGCTGATGGAGATATTATGCTTCTGCGTCTCACTATCAGCCGATTCTTAGCTCCGGTGGCCTACGCGCCTCGTTACGTTTGTTTACGTTTCTGTCCGGAGCTCCAGACTCGATTCTGTGTTCCATCGGCTTTAACCGATCGGCGAGAGTTGAAAACGACGCGTCCTGCTTCCCGTAGCGACGCTAAATCTAAAACTCCGTGATGAGTTTGTCAAGGCAATGACATGAAAAAGTGAATTTGAATGAAAATGCAGTCATAGGTAGACCGCGATTGGTTTAATTAATTTCTTGTAAAGAGTAACACTAAACTGAGACACTACGTCATCCATGAAATATCTATGTTAATTGTTGTTTTATCCCTGCTGATGGAGATATTATGCTTCTGCGTCTCACTATCAGCCGATTCTTAGCTCCGGTGGCCTACGCGCCTCTTTACTTTTGTTTATGTTTCTGTCTGGAGCTCCAGACTCGATTCTGGGTTCCATCGGCTTTAACCGATCGGCGAGAGTTGAAAACGACGCGTCCTGCTTCCCGTAGCGACGCTCGCGCACCTTGTCGCAGATGAAGTTAATATTCTTAGACTTAATATTCCTCAGATAAACAGACGTTACGATTTTACATGTAAGAATGACTGTTTATTCGGTAGGATTTTGTGCTGATTAATACAGTGCCTGTAAGAAGATCAGGATAAACCTGTATAAATACCAATAAAGCGGGGTCCATATTTTTAATCACCCTTACGAAAATTAACCATGGTTTAACTACAATAAAAAAATAAAAAAAACATGGTTAGCCTACTATTTGGGTTGCCAACTTCCCAAAAGGAAAATACGGGACAATCGTGGTTTTTCATTGAAAAATAAGGCATATGTATGCATATAAATTAAAGAGAACATATTAGGCGATTTTATGATAATAATTTTAATATTAAAATTACATGAAAATATTTTTTACTGTTATAAAAACAGATTTGTGGTGAACATTAGCAGATCAGAAGGTGTCAGAATAAATGCATAACAGACCGTTCTCATTGTTGAGGCCCATCTAATCCAGCCGGCTGGTCTCCTGGAAATGGTGATGCTATACGTCACAGTGACCTGCTTACATAACCTTACATCACATTACAGTCTTGACGTCATTGAATTTCAGTCAAATATAAGATATGATATAAAATATAAACAATATAAAAACAGACCCATAGCTGTAACAGTATGTGGCTGTAGAGAAGCACACAGTAAACTGAAATAGTCTGTTATTCCAACTAAAACACAATGGACTGGAGAATCACCAGGAGAACTACAAACACATGAACTCAAATCAATCCAGAACAAAGACCAGACTGAAACTGAGGGCATAAATACACAGGCAAAACAAAGGAGCAAAGGAGATGATTAACGATACACAGGTGAACAGAATGACATAATCAAGACAACGAAGGAAAACTAGGTCAAGGGAAACTCACAGAAAACAACTGACATGTAACAATAGCTTATAGCGAGTCCACTGAATCATTTAAGATGTTCATGCTTGGGGGGGGAGGTTTCCCTAATAAGCCTCATCTATGGGTCTGCATTTAGCAGTCATCGTGTGTCCAGAAAAGCTACTGTAATTTGTTTCATTATTTCATCAGAATCATTGTTTTCCATTCTGCAATTGTTCATGTACAAATTAAAGCAATGATTTACAGTACATTCAATGAAAATAAAACAAATCATTAGCAGCACTTTAAAAAACTTTGTTGTATTCCGCAACATAGATAAAAATAAATCAAATGAAAACCTGCATTACACCATGACAATATACTGAAGTAAAATGCAAATATATGAACTTGTGTTGTATTAAGAAAAAGGAAATGATGTCCACATTGGATTGAGATATTTTTGTTCATGAGAGGAAATACATTACACTGAAAAGTGAAAAACGTCAGCCAATATTTTGATATACTTTCTGTATCATGACTTTCCTCATCAGCTATTGCATCAAAATCTTTGATTCTCTCTCTTGCATGGATATACACTTCTCTGGATGGTCACGACTGACTGTAACACCAATGCTGATGAAGAGTCTGGAGTATCTTCAGCGTTTGGGGGTCTAAGTTAGAGGCCATTGGAGATTCCACATGTTTGACCCTTTAGCAGTTTGAGTCATTGTGGAGTATTACAAACACTAAGGCATGAACGGTTGGGCATAACTGTGACAGAACTGCACAAATCGGCCCTTGTTGTGGCATCTCCTGTGATGCTATGCAGGTGCTGAATGCTATTTATGACAGCAGGAGAATATTTGTTGCTGGAGAAAGCGTTTGCTCTTTGTGAACAGCGCTCATCCCTCAAGGCTGTGCATGAGCTTCTCAGAGATCTTTCAAAACTGAAATGACGCCCTGTAAATAATTCAAGACTCAAAGAATGGCTTCAAGGACAAACACATTCTGTGTAGACTTACAAATATTTACAGTGTTTGTTTTTCTGAGAAAGCAGTGGGAGGAAGACTTTTCTTTATTCTGCATTATGAAGAGTTTGAGTTTATGGCGTCTCACAGCATGAAGCAGCCTGAGTGCGCTCGCTCCATATCAATCACACTGCTCTTTCCATCTCTCTCTTTCTCTTGCTCTGATACTGAAACCGGGTCATTAGCGAGAGAGCGAGAGAGAGAGAGAGAGAGAGAGTCCAGTGATTTTCTGCAGAGAGCGGCTGTTTTGGACACTGTGTTTTTGATTCCAAATGAGAAAGCAATTATTGTGCCATTGTGATTGTTTTCTTGATAAATATGACCTTGACAATTTCAGACTTTCTCTCTCAAAATCTCACTATAGGGTTAATGTTTCGTGTAACTAATGTACCTATAGCTACATATTCTTCTCTAAAGTCAAATAATTAATTATTACAGATCTGTGCTTTTGTACATAGCGTATTGTACACAGCAAATCTCAAAAGGCCTTCAAGGCCAGTTCATTGTGTTTCCGTGTGGAGTTTGCATGTTCTCTCCATGTCTGTGTGAGTTTCCTGAATCAGAGACACTAAACTGTTCGGGTCTGAATGCAAATTCACAATCAATGTGTATGTATAGTGCAGATCCTTCCAAATAAACTTTACTTAAAAATGTCAAAATGACAATATGACTGTTGATGTAAAGAGACGAGAAGAGCATTGATTTGAATCTTCTTCATTAAGATCATCATTACAAGGCAAACAAACGAGGACTGCATTTCTAACAGACGTTTAATTAAAAGGGGGGAAAAGTTTCAGAATGACCCTGCTTTAGTATGAGATCATTTCCAGTGAATTAGTGGTAGAAAATCAACATAAACCATACTAAACATATTTTTAGATTATGCTCATACCCATCATTGAAAATAAAATGTCTTTCTTTAATACCATATTTGGTTGTGGCATTATGAGGCCTTTTACAGCAAGCATGATATATAGCTCTGAGCACATGAGTGGAAAGGGAGAGGAGCACAGAGACAGCGGCTCATTTGTCTTTGTGTGAAGGAACGGGAAGTTCTGCTGTTCTGTGGGGTTTAGAGTCGAACGGCTGAGCTTTTCAAAGCTCTGTAGATTGCTTTTTTTGTCTATCATCAAACTTTTTAAGCAGCTCCCGAGTCTCATAGTCCACACAGGCACTGCAGAAATGAATTGACCACATGCCTTCCATACTGACACCCAAAGACATGGTTAATATTACTCTCTGAGTAAGTGACTTAATGCCAAACACAGAGGTGACACGGAAATAATATGGAATGCTTACAGAATTTCAGAAAGCGCAGACAAGTGTATCTTGACAACTGCATCTGATAACATGCATGGCATTTAAAATTTAGCAAAGCATAGAATACTAAAGCCTTACTGCAGCATTTACTGTTTTGTGTAAATGATACTTTAAAGGAGCAAGTGAATAAAGCAACTTTTCTGATCTTATGTGAATTCTGTTCATGAAATGAAACTATATTATTTGTAGCCTTCAATGCGAAACGTACTGTCTTAAGATTTATTCTTGTTTATTTTTTATATATCAGCATTCTCTAAATGTGCGCATGTTCGGACTAAAAGTTCTGCTGCATTTACATTCTAAGTGTCTGCTCAAATGCGTTCATCTTAATACATATGATCATTTTGTCCTCATCAGTTATTTTAAATCTACATGACTTTCTTTCTTTCTTCTGTGGAGCACAAAAGAAGGTATCTGTGACCCAGAGCTTGTATTTTATATTTTGTAAATAATTATTTTCTTGACCCATCTAAGGTCTGTTATCTCTTACTCACAGACCTTCGGTCATGATCTAAAATTTGGTCACTATCCAGTTTAACAGTGATACATTACTTTTAATTGAGAGACATCTTGGCTAAGCTTCGGTTAGGGAACTTCTACCATTGCACTGGCTTATGGAAAACAGGTCAGTTCTTTTATTATTTTAAGATTTATTCTTGTTTATTTTTTATATATCAGCATTCTCTAAATGTGCGCATGTTCGGACTAAAAGTTCTGCTGCATTTACATTCTAAGTGTCTGCTCAAATGCGTTCATCTTAATACATATGATCATTTTGTCCTCATCAGTTATTTTAAATCTACATGACTTTCTTTCTTTCTTCTGTGGAGCACAAAAGAAGGTATCTGTGACCCAGAGCTTGTATTTTATATTTTGTAAATAATTATTTTCTTGACCTATCTAAGGTCTGTTATCTCTTACTCACAGACCTTCAGTCATGATCTAAAATTGGTCACTGTCCAGTTTAACAGTGATACATTACTTTTAATTGAGAGACATCTTGGCTAAGCTTCGGTTAGGGAACTTCTACCATTGCACTGGCTTATGGAAAACAGGTCAGTTCTTTTATTATTCCAGTCTTCCTCCTCGGATGACAACGAGTGTGTAAATTGTGTCACCTTTACTAGACAGTCTAAGGCACAGCATCCGCAGGGTGAGATTCGCTAATGCCCAGAATCAAACCTTATTTCTGTGGGACCAATTACTGCGCTCGTGTGGACAGCGTGGCACTTCATCCTAAGAGTCCCTCTGCTGAGGCCAGCAGTCCTGCTCTCTCATGCTTGATCCGCACTCATACCTGCTTTAACAAACCAGTCCTGTTCTACAGCCACCCACATCTTCCTCTTTTACAGGGTGTATAAAGCTGCACACAAACATTTGGCCAAATTAAGAAGAAACACATCACACTGAACGCACTCCAGCTGGTTCTGGACCTTTGAGGTTTCTTCGAGCAGAGATTCTTTAAGTTGGTCTTGACTAATTAGAGCAGCAGAGCGTGACAGATCCAGTATCTCCACACATGCCCTCGGAGGAATAAAGAGAAAGTCACTTATGACTGCCACAACTCTAATGAGCCCACAATACAAGTCCCCTGCATTTACTATAAGCTTCACATATACCACCGTCTCACATTGCTTTAATACAGGAATACTACACACACCAGAGAGAAATATTTATAGAGACTCAAACAATAATGGTTGGGCTATACAACAACACAACAACAACAAGAATAGACCAACATATTTCTGAATTTTCTTCACAAAGTCACAAATCTATTTACTTCCAATTTATGTTTATTGTAAATGAATGCTAATGAGTGTATGGTGTCAGTGTAGTGACTATATTAATTGGCATTGTCAGGTTTAACATAATTTGTGTCCCTGGAGCACAAAAGCAGTGTTAAGTCGCTGGGGTATATTTGTAGCAATAGCCAACAATACATTGTATGGGTCAAAATTATAGATTTTTCTTTTATGCCAAAAATCATTAGGATATTAAGTAAAGATCATGTTCCATGAAGATATTTTGTAAATTTCCTACCGTAAATATATCAAAACTTAATTTTTTATTAGTAATATGCATTGCTAAGAACTTCATTTGGACAACTTTAAAGATGATTTTCTCAATATTTAGATTTTTTTGCACCCTCAGATTCCAGATTTTCAAATATTGTCCTGTCCTAACAAACCATACATCAATGGAAAGCTTATTTATTCAGCTTTCAGGTGATGCATAAATCACAATTTTGAAAAATTGACCCTTATGACTGGTTTTGTGCTCCAGGGTCACATTTAGCATCTGCGTAACAAGGTCATCAGGTTTGAGATCTATGCAGTTCAACATCAGCTAACACTAGAGGTAAATTATTTATGTGTTTTAGAAAGATGTCATGGCTAACATGATAGATAATACATAACTACAGAGAAAAGCACCATCTGCAGGACAGAAGCAAAAAAGTTCAAGAGAATTTAAGCATGATATCTGAACTGAACAGAAACAGCGATCACTCTATGGCATCTGTATGCACTTACTGTCAGCAACTGTGCTGCTGTAGCGAGCAGCTTTACAAGCTCTTGTTGGAGCATAGCAGTGACTAGTTATGTTTGGATTTGAATTTATGTCTTATTTTACAGAAGCTGTACATGAATAAACGTACTAAATCAAACATTACTTTAATATGAACTAATGATGAGTAAGGCATATACTAATTAAGAAATAACCTTAATTACGACATAAATCATATGAATTCATGTGTGTGTAACGACCACCTTGACTAAATTTTAGTACTGGTTTGATACAGTAGATAATTATAATTAATAATAATAATAATAATAATACATTTATTTTATATAGCGCCTTTAAAAGTTGCTTTCTCAAGGCGTTTTCCAAGAAAGCTTACATAAAAGAAAACACAATAATATAAGACAATATACTATAAATTCAACAAGAAATAAATCACAAAACAATACAGTAAAAACTAATCAAATAAAAGCATTCCTGAAAAATAATGTTTTAAGAAAAGTTTTAAAAACAGCTAAAGAATTAGCTTCGCTAATGTCAATTGGGAGAGAATTCCACAGTTTTGGAGCATATGTTGAAAAGGCCCTGTGCCCCCTGGATCGCAACCGTGTTTTGGGAACAACTAAGAGACCGTGCTGAGAAGATCATAAATTGCGAACTGGCGTATAAGGTGTTAAAAGATCTGCCAGATA
The DNA here is from genome assembly GCF_001515625.1 of Sinocyclocheilus rhinocerous. Lineage (NCBI taxonomy): Eukaryota > Metazoa > Chordata > Actinopteri > Cypriniformes > Cyprinidae > Sinocyclocheilus > Sinocyclocheilus rhinocerous. Next base: position 20,204 of record NW_015658744.1, on the reverse strand, counting down.
CTGTGGAGCGAGACCGATGAGAATCGAGAGAGCGCCAGAATCAGAAGCTAACAGTAAGTCATTAACAACTTTAACCAAGGCTGTTTCAGTGCTGTGCAGTTTCCTAAACCCAGATTGAAGAGGCTCAAACAGATTATTGACCGTTAAATGGTTGTGTAATTGAGATGAAACAACACCCTCTAAAATTTTAGCAATAAATGGAAGATGAGAAATTGGACGAAAGTTACTGAGTGTTCGAATCACTGTTTTGCTTTTTTAATATGGGAGTGACAGCAGCAGTTTTAAGTGCTGTTTGCACAACACCAGTGGCCAAGGAGTCATTTATTATTGTAAGAACAACAGGGCACAAGTAACCAAAACAGGATTTAAATAAACTAGAGGGCAGGGGATCAAATATGCAAGTGGAAGCTTTCATACGAGCTACCTGTGCACAAAGAGACTCAGAGGTGACTAAGGAAAAATTAGAGAAGGGTGTACCGGAAAAACTTGGTAGATTAACTGTAGAAACATGAGAAGAACTAAGAATATCTTTGCAAATGTTATCAATTTTTAAACTGAAGAATTTAAGAAAATCATTGCAGGTCTGAACTGACGCAGTTAGAGTATTCGCACCATCTACTTTCAATAGACTGTTAATAATGTGAAAAAGCTGCCTAGGGTTATTATGATTATTGTCAATAATCTGAGAAAAATATGAAGACCTTGCAGTGTCAATTTCTGCTTTATATTGGCCCAAACAAGTTTTCCAAGCTTGATGAAAAACTGACAAGCCAGAACCACGCGATTTACGCTCCAGTTTGCGACATTCCACCTTCTTTGAACGCAAATTGTCATTATACCAGGGAGCTGTATGTACGAAAGAGGCATTGCGTGTTTTAATTGGTGCAAACATGTCCAAATTGGCAGCAAGAGAATTATTAAGTAAAATAATTTTATGCTCAGAAGGGACAGAAAACAAATCATCCGGGCATGCATTGATCGAATTAACAAAAGCCGCAGGGTCAATTGATTGCCATTTACAGAAAGAGAGAGTACGTGCAACAGGCCTTAAAGAATATGGTACCTCCAAATTAAAAAGAATGGCTGAATGATCCGAGAGTCCAACATCTACAGTAGAGAGATTTGACACTAAAGCATCATTTGCCATAACTAAATCTAGTGTATGACCTTTACAATGTGTAGGCACATTCACAAATTGTGTAAAGTTAAGACAGTCCAGCAGAGATAAGAAGTCCTTGGCCAGAGCACAGTCTTTCTGATCAACATGTATGTTAAGATCACCAAGAATCAGAATTCTCTCAAATTTAACGCACAACATTGTCAGCAAATCAGCAAATTCTGATAGAAATTCTGCATTTGATTTTGGAGGTCTATAGATTGTAGCAAAACCAGCAGAATGAGTAGCAGTTACACTGCGTACAAGGCATTCAAAAGATGTAAACTGAGGTACAAACACAGGGCACAGTTTGCATTGCAGGTTATAAACCACAATAATACCCCCACCTCTGTCGAAGAGTCCAAAACCTGCTGGAGTCAGTCGGTTAAAAAGCAGGCCGTCATCCTGTTTGTGCCAAGTTTCAGTGAGAAACAGTAAATCCAGACCTTTGTCCACGATGATATCCGACAAAAGCAAAGCCTTATTGTTCGCAGAACGCGCATTAAATAATGCAGCGTTGAGAGGGTTTGATGGTCCCGCAGTGCAGGAATTCCACTCCAGACAGGGCGGCGTTATTAAGTTTCCAAGGTCGACACTAGTATGATATAGTCTTGTGATTTTCCATCGGCTGTTTAGAACCGAAGTGCTGGAAGATGAAGAAGAAAAATATCTGCGTCCAGAGCTCCACTGAACATAGCACTTAGGCCTAAGTATGCCAGCATTGCCACAACAATCATACACGTCTTTAGCCATGCTTTAGAGAAAGAAGGTGTCGGGAGGTGTCTGTTATCAAATTAACACTTCAGGGGAAGTTTTCACATGTGTCGTAATTAAGATTAGTTCTTGATTAGTATATGCCTTACTTATCATTAGTTTGTATTAAACTAATATGTAATTTAGGTTGACATGCCTTATTTTTCTTTCTTCCCTGATATAATTTTCCCTCTTTGATCTCTCACCTTTTCTGTGTCTTATAGTTCTTTCTTTTGACCTCTTTGATTTGATATGATAAAATAAAAATAGACCTAAAGCATGTGAAGTGCCACACCAGGACACTAAAAAACAATGTTTTTCCCAACTAGTTAAGTGAACAAACTGGTTAAAGAACCAGCTTTCCACAGTAGTGCACTGTAAGCTCTTATTTATAATAGTTAATTTCTACATATTCTCTCCAGCACCCTAATCCTAATGCTGTTTTTAATACTGTAAAATCTGGCAGCAGCGTATCGAGGAGCGAGTCCATCCAGGTATGAGTTTTTGTGAATGGACTATAACTGTATTTGTCCCTCTGCTGTAATGCTGCTCAGAGTCTCAGGAAAAGATTAAAAGCCTCAGAGTATCAATAAACAAGAACAACAGCGCCATCTGCTGACATATAAAAATTACAACAGCCATAAACACTGTAAATACAATGCATATTATAAAGGCACACACAAAGCCAAACTCGAAAGTGATCGAACAGAAAGTGAGGTTTCATATTTCTGATAACAATATAAGCCTGGACACAGGGCTTCATCAGAAACGGCCTCAGTGGCATACATAACTCCACTAGTTTATGTTGCCAGTTTCTTGGTGTGTTTGGATTCTTCTCTGCCTCGCCTCTGTGACTCACTTTAAGTAGTATACATTTCATTACATACCTATAGAGCAGGTAATGTTAAATAAAATACTATTAATTAAAATACTATTTTAATGAATGTTGATCTTACAATTTGTAATATAAATACTGTAGTAAACACTACAGGCACTTTGTACTATTTAAAAATGTAATTTATTCCTAAAAAAAAAAAAAAAAAAGATTTTTTTTGGCAATATTTCAAACTGTTGCTAAAACTATCATGCCAACGAAGCACTTTGAAACTGAAACTTATATTTTGTATGTTTCATGGTTTTCTTTTATAAATGAGTCCCTATTATTGTTAACATTGATTAAACCTTATAATGGACTTTATTTTAAGTTTGATGGATGTGATTCACCTCTCAACAGCAATTTAATTTAAGCATATTTTCTGTTTGCCCAAATATATATATATATATAATTTTATTTTTTTATTATTATTATTATTTGAAAGATGCCACATACAGAATTTCAGAACTTGACAAAATATTTTATAATAATAATAATAACAATTCATTACATTTATATAGCGCTTTTCTAGGCACTCAAACATTACTTTACATTGTGAGGGGGTATCTCCTCATCCACCAGCAGTGTGCAGCATCCACCTGGATGATGCGACGGCAGCCATAGTGCGCCAGAACGCCCACCACACACCAGCTTATTGGTGGAGAGGAGACAGAGTGATGAAGCCAATCAGTAGATATGGGGATTGTTAGGAGGCCATGATGATCAGAGGCCAATGGGCAAATTTGGCCAGGATGCCGAGGTCACACCTCTACTCTTTTCAAAAGACATCCTAGGACCTCGGTTTAACGTCTCATCCGAAGGACGGTGCTTGTTGACAGTATAGTGTCCCCGTCACTACACTGGGGCGTTAGGACCCACACAGACCACAGGGTGAGCACCCCCTGCTGGCCTCACTAACACCTTTTCCAGCAGCAACCTAGTTTTCCCAGGAGGTCTCCCATCCAGGTACTGACCAGCTCAGCCCTGCTTAGCTTCAGTGGGTAACCAGTCTTGGGCTACAGGGTGATATGGCTGCCAGTCGCAATTTTACATTTCATTTAACTCGTGACAGATAGAGTTGATACAATCATACTTTTTCTTATATACAAATTTCTGCAGTTACTTTTAGCCCAAACCATGCAATTTATTTGTATTTTATTTCAGTCTTTCAGTAAATCAGAATCCTGAGATTGCAAAACTCATGCTATGATGACATTTCAGAACACTGAACATCAGTTTATTTGACATAAAAACTAATCCTGTCTGAATCTGGCTTAAGGCAAGTATGCTGCTTTAATCAAAAACATTTTCAATAACAGAATTACAACAGCTTTACAGGATGCTATTTTATATATTATCAAATCAAGTCACATTCATTTATAGCACTTTATACAATATACAACATAGCTTTACAGTAATAAAAATAAAAAACAGTGTACATGAAAAACATGTTGCAAAATTGTTCAATAGGAACAGGGCTATACGCAGGTTTTTATAAATACAGAGGTCCCAAAGCGGAGATTGTTAGGGGGTTAGGTGTTTTAAGGCTCATAAATTGGATAACAAAGGTTTAAAACCAAGTCAGTGGGCAGTAGTAGCATAAATTATTTTTCCTTCTTTAATTAGTCAAGGTTTTTGTACAGTGAAAGGTTTGGTTACTCACACATACATAGTATGAATGGACTCTACTGCATGAACATCGGTGATGTTTTTCTGAATTCTTACCGATTTCATCAGCGTTTTAACGTCGACTGGATCCACAGCTCAAAGCAGGCGTCGGTCAGCTGCTCGCAAATCACGCCTTCGTCGACAGCTTGTAAACCATTTACTAAATATATATTTAGCTAGTAAATATTACCTCAGAATAAAAGCAGCCACAGCTGTGAACAGAATGACAGAGGCTGATTTTGAGTAAGGAAATAAAGTAATTATTGTACTAAATGAATGGAAGTAAAAATACTCAGGAGAAACAAAAGAAACACGAATCAGTGAATAAACTTGAATGAATTAATATACATTTAGATAATTGAGATCATATATAAATATATATATATATATACACACACACACACACACAATTACATTATAGAAATACATATTTCACACACACACACACCCACACACACACACACACACACACACACACAGTGCTGCTTGAAAGTTTGTGAACCCTTTAGAATTGTCTATATTTCTGATTAAATATAACCCAAAAAAATCATCAGAAGTCCTGAAAGTTGACAACAGAACCCAATCAAACAAATGAAATAATCAAACAAATGAGATGAAAATATATACGTTGTCATTTATTTATTCAGGAAAGTGATCCAATATTACATATCTGTGAGCGGCAAAAGTATGTGAATCTCTAGGATTAGCTGTTAATTTGAAGGTGAAATTATAGTCCATCTGTTCAGAGGTGTTTTTAATCAGTGAGATGACTTTCAGGTGTCAGTGTGTGCCCTATTTTATTTAAAGAACAGGGATCTATCAAAGTTTGGTCATGTTTGTGAAAGTGTATCATTGCACAAACAAGAGTTGACAGGAGAACACTGAACAACCATGGTGTCCATGGCAGAGTCGCAAGGAGAAAGCAACTGCTCTCCAAAAATAACATTGCTGCCAGTCTGCAGCTTGCTAAAGATCATGTGGACAAGCCAGAGGAATACTGCAGAAATGTTTTGTGGATGGATGAGACCAAAATAGAACATTAAACACTGCATTCCAGCAGAACCTCATCCCATCTGTGAAACATGCTGGTGCTGGTATCATGGTTTGGGCCTGTTTTTCTGCATCTGGTCCAGGACGGCTTGCCATCATTGATGGAACAATGAATTATAATTATGTCAGGACATCTATCTGAGAACTGAATCTCAAGAGAAAGTGGGTCATGCAGCAAGACAACAACCCCAAGCACACAAGTCATTCTACCAAAAAATGGTTAAAGAAGAACAAAGTTAATGTTTTGTTATGACAGAGTCAGAGTCTGGACCTTAATCCAATGGACCTGAAGCAGTTCATAGGAGGAAACCCACCAGCATCACAGAGCTGGTTCTGTACTGAGGAATGAGCGAAAACTAATACAAGATGTTGTGCAGGACTGATCAGCAGTTACAAGAAACATTACCTGCAGTTATTGCTGCAAAAGAGGGTCACACCAAAGCAAAGATTCACATACTTCTGCCACTCTCAGATATTTAACACCGGATCATTATTCTCAATAAATAAATGACAAAGTATATATTTTTGTCTCCTTTGTTTGATTGGATTTACTTTGTCTACTTTCAGGATTTGTGTGAAAATCTAATTATGTTTTGGGTCATATATATACAGAAATATAGAAAATTCTAAAGGGTTCGCAAACTTTCAAGCAGCACTGTATATATAAACAATACATAATATAATTTAGTTATCACAGCCAATTGTGAACAGAATGACAGAGGCTGATATATAAAAATACATAAATACACATCCAATATATACAAATACATAACACATACATTTTAGACAAAATACACACATACTGTATATAGATAAACAAATCATCAAAAATGTGTCACCTATTCAAATTATATTCTAAAAAAAAAACCTATACACTTTTACAGACTGTGAGCTTGAATAAACTTGAATGAATTAATACATATACATATATATGGGGTTGCACAATGCACACACAACCTACTGCCGCCTGAACGCTGCTGTGCCAATTCTTCGTCTATATTTCAAAGATGAAGTTGACCTTCGTCCCAACCTCCAGCTTTCACGACAGTCCATCAAGTCCCTGATTGTTGCTTTGCGGTCCGATTCAGACCATGGCTGGTGCTGAGGTGCTGGTGTTCCTTTACTGGCGAGCACACGCAGCATCATACAGGGTGCTGTCACCATCCTTCGACATCCCCAAGTCCTCTGTGCATGACATTGTGCACAGAATGAGCAGGGCAGTCTTCGGGATTTTGAGGAGGCTGATTGCTTTCCCCTCTGCGGATGACTTGGAGGCAGGTCTCCAGCTTTCCATGTGCTAGCTGGAACAATAGATGGCCGTCACATCCTGTAACACAATTTAACAGGTTAAGACTTTCAAATCAGTTCATGCTCTCATATTGCTATTGTTTAAGCTTGTTTAAGTTAGTTAATACGTAAATAGTTAGGTGTGTGTCTGCGCACAGCCTACAGGGTGTTGTGATGCATAAAGTGCAATCCAAAACTAAACATTTTCGGTCTTTTTTTAAAGACTGAATCTAGTAATACATATATTTAACTATTCAAAATCTGTATTTGTCCATCTCAGGTAACTTTATTTAATTTCTTACACAATTTCTAAGTGGAAGATGGATGCATTTTTCTCAGTCCTGTTACCAAAACTCTAATGTCTTTTAAAAAGCATGTTTAAAAATATGTCAACAAATTCCTTCGTTTCCCCCTCAGGCAGGTGTTTATTTTAAAGAAATGGTTGGTTTCATGGTCAAAAAGAGATAATTTTTATCATTAAGAAAATCACTATTTATCTACACAAGGTGTATTTTTCTAAAGTACACAAACACATTTTTTAATTTTAAAGGTGACTCAAACCTCAAGTTTATCAATTTTCTATGATGCAATTTATTAAACAATGGGTTAAATTATGGACCAAACTTAATTAAAAAAAATAGTGGTTTAACTTTATTTTTTAAAGAAAAAACTATTTAGTAACAGGAATGAAAAGGGTAACAGAAATGAGTATCCATTATATTAGTTAGAGCCCGACCGATCTGGGTTTTTTGGGGCCGATACCAATATTAGGGAGTAAAAAAATTATTTGTGTATATTATAGTACAGTACCAGTCAAAAGTTTGGACACTTTCCCATTCGTGTGTCCAAACATTTGACTGGTACTATATATAGAATACAGTATGTACAGTACATAAACAGAATATATATACATAAACCTTTAAAGCGTTTCATCCAGGTCGCCAGTAGCAAACAATGGAGCGTGCTCTGCTGGACAAACTAAGTAATTACACCATTTCAAGCATTTTATCTGCATTATATGTTCTGTAAAAAAATTTTTCATATCGGCGGCATATTCGCCGATACCGATATATCGGCAACAGGCTCATATCGGATGATAATATCGGCAAAACGATATATCGGTCGGGCTCTAATATTAGTATACAGGTTTGAGTTATGAATCCCCGCACTGATATAGTAAAAGTGTTGAACATTGATTAGTGAGCTGACCTCACGGCTAAAAAAGCCAAATCATGTTTCTATTTAAATCTAGTCATCTGCAGAGGTTTTTGTTAGGGTTATGTTTAGGGGTACAGAGTGTTATGTTTCGTTATTTACAGAGATGTAAATAACGAAAAAATAATAAATATTAGATTAAAATTGATATTAAAAATAATAAACTTAAATATCTTTTCAGTTTTTCTGTGGATATTGTCTTATAGCGCAGCTCACAAACGCCATTCCATGTATGAGTCCAATACATAATTGTAAAAAATAGAAAAAGATGCATTTCCAAATTTATCTAGATTAATATGGATGTAGTCTAATATTTACATTAATAAATCTGATGACGCTACTCACTCCTGTTACTTTTACTCAGTTACTATAAGTAAGTATAGGATAAATAAGTATATGAGTAACAGGACTGAAAGTAACAGGATTGAGATTAAGATAAAATTAGCAAATACATATAATATAGCCACATGGAGTACATGCTAATATTATGAGAACACTCCACAAATTATAGTGATTCACCAAAGATTTGTACTCTTAAAATAAACAAGTAACATCTAAGAAATAAATTCGGTAACAGGACAATATATTTATAAAGACACTCCCTGCCACCGTTACAATATCATCAAATATACAGAAAAGAAAATAAGACCACATGCTTTCGATCATTTCATTGCCTTCAGAAGATCCAGATGTTGCAGTATTATGTCTTGTGGAATTTTCCTAGTTTTTAAGAGGGGGGGGGGATGTGTTAGGGTAGCCGGACTGAGTGAAAACCTGGGGACACGACTAAAATGTGCATTTTATCCAAAATATTATAAATTTATTCTGAAATAAATGTATTTAAAGCACAGATGGGATATGGAGGTACACAGAAATGCAAAATAAAAGTGATTTAAGAAGGAATTTAAACATTATATTTCCTGTTAAAATGTAGCGTTAGACACTGGGGACATGTACAAATGCTATATTTTCAGTGTTTTAGGTAGTTAAAGATTTTTTAAATTATATATTTTAAATTTGCAGTTAGGTTCATGTGCAGGACACTTTGGTTAATAATAAAAAATGGCACCCATTCGGTGGAATGGCCCAATAGCAGTAGTTAGAGGTGCACTGCATCTGTGTGCATCCCTTTTACTTACAGCTCACTGCCAGCCCTTGTGATGAAAATGGAAGCAGCTTTTTCAGGGTTTCTGCAGACTTTATGAAGGTAATTTTGAGACTTTTAAGTAGTGATGTCAAATCGATATATATATATATATATATATAAATGTATTCAGCACTACTTTTAAGACTCGCAGAAACCCACCAACCACTGTCACACTGCCTTAGGCTGCCTTATTATAATTTCTTTCTTTGTTTTATCATGATCAACATAACAAAAGTTGTTTTCTCGTTATCACGACTTAATTTTCTCATGATCTCAACATAACAAAAAGTGATTCTTTGAACAATGGTTGTTTGATTCTAAAAACACAATGCGTGTTTAAATGGTCTAAAAACAATGCATTCAGCACCAAAAGCGCAGCGGAGCGTCTTCAGAAGAATGCAGAGAATCTTAAGCTGCTTGGATTCATCTTTAATTCAATGCACTCACTTCGTTTGAAATAAAATAACATAATATATTATAATCATTTGTTTGTGATTTTTATTAGTCATTTGGATAGGCTGTGATATCATGTGCGTTACAAGCTTGGGATGCTGTTGCGTGTGAATGTGTGTGTGCTTTCCTACAAAGAAATGCAGAAAATACAAAAGATTAGGCTACACCACTGTATAACATAACTGAACTACGTTATACACATGCAAATCACATTTATTATTAATATACATTAACAATAAAGATAAAAAATAAGATGCACATTACGATTGTTGTAAACGAGAAACTGTGAAGAGTCATGCAGTAGTAATAACGTAACGATAACAGATACAATTTCAAACAAAATGATCATATTTATTCAAGCAATTAACATTTATAAGTTTAATTAAATGTCAGTAACTCCCCATCAGTAGTTCTATACGGCCACCTGTTGGCGCAGTTGTGTAACTTAGAGAACAACTTTTATGTTGAGAATCACAAGAAAAATAAGGGTGTATTCACACCGGTCTTGTTTGGTTCGATTGAATCAAACTCAAGTTCGTTTCCCCTCTTGGTGCGGACATTTTTGGCAGGTGTGAATACAGCAATCGCACTCGGGTGCGGACCAAACAACTGTACCGAGACCCAGCTGAAGAGGTGGTCTCGGTCAGCTTCCAAACGAACTCTGGTACGGTTCGACAGCTTTCAGAATCAGAATCAGAATGAGCTTTATTGCCAGGTATGTTTACACATACGAGGAATTTGTTTTAGTGACAGAAGCTCCACACTGCAACAGAATGACAGTGACAAGAGAGGACACAGATAATAAAAATAATAATATAAAAATAGACAATGTACAAAAAAGCAAAAACACAATATATAATATAGACAATTTTGTATGTACAGGTATGCTATGTGCAATTTTGAAATGTAAATAAGTATGCGTGTTAATTAAATAATGTATACTAGTGTTGTGTGTGCCACGATTATTGTAAAGTGTTCATTAGATGGATTGCCTGAGGAAAGAAACTGTTCCTGTGTCTGGTCGTTCTGGTGCTCAGAGCTCTGTAGCGTTGACCAGATGGCAACAGTTCAAAGAGGGAGTGTGCTGGATGTGAGGGGTCCAGAGTGATTTTGCCAGCCCTTTTGCTCACTCTGGATGAGTACAGTTCTTGGAGAGAAGGGAGGGTTGAACCAGTGATTCGTTCAGCAGTCCGGTCTATCCTCTGTAGTCTTCTGAGGTCAGATTTGGCAGCTGAGCTGAACCAGACAGTTATTGAAGTGCAGAGGACAGTTTCAATGATGGCGGAGTAGAACTGTTTCAGCACCTCCTGTGACAGGTTGAACTTCCTCAGCTGGCGAAGGAAATACAACCTCTGCTGGGCCTTTTTCACAATGGAGTCAATGTGAGTGTCCCACTTCAGGTCCTGAGAGATTGTGGTGCCCAGGAACCTGAATGACTCCACTGCAGTCACAGTGCTGTCCATGATGGTGAGTGGGGGGAGAGCAGGGAGGTTTCTCCTGAAGTCCACGGTCATCTCCACAGTTTTGAGCGTGTTGAGCTCCAAGTTGTTGAGACTGCACCAGACAGCCAGCTCTTTAACCTCCTGACTGTAAACAGGCTCGTCACTGTCCTGAATGAGGCCGATGAGTGTGGTGTCGTCTGCAAACTTCAGGAGCTTGACAGAGGGGTCTTTAGACGTGCAGTCGTTGGTGTAGAGGGAGAAGAGCAGTGGGGAGAGAACACAACCCTGAGGAGCTCCAGTGCTGGTTATACGGGTGCTGGATGTGTATTTTCCCAGCCTCACTAGCTGCTGCCTGTCTGTCAGGAAGCTGTTGATCCACTGACAGACGGAGGTGGGCACGGAGAGCTGAGTTAGTTTGGGCAGGAGGAGGTTTGGGATGATAGTGTTAAAGGCCGAGCTGAAGTCCACGAACAGGATCCTCACATAAGTCCCTGGTCTGTCTAGATGTTGCAGAACATAATGCAGTCCCATGTTAACTGCATCGTCCACAGACCTGTTTGCTCTGTAGGCAAACTGAAGAGGATCCTCTGGGGACCGAGCGATATGCATCCTTTATTGTGGAGTAACAATGGTCCAGTATATTACTGTCTCTGGTGGGACATGTGATGTGCTGTCTGTATTTTGGCAGTTCACAGGAAAGATTTGCTTTATTTAAGTCCCCAAGAATGATTATAACAGATTCTGGGTGTTGTTGTTATGTGTCTGTAATCTGATCAGCGAGTTTCTGTAAAGCTGAGATCACGTGCGCTTGCGGAGGAATGTAAATACTCACGAGAATGTACGAGCAAAACTCCCGCGGCGAATAGAACGGCTTGCAGTTAATGAAGAGCGCTTCTAGGTCGGGACAACACATCTTCTTTAACGCTGTAACATCTGTACACCACCTTTCGTTGATGTAAAAACATGTCCAGCCGACGCACCATTTCCCCGTTGATTCTGTGTCGCGGTCTGCTCTAAACAGCTGAAAGCCCGGCAGATGTAGCGTGTTTCAGTGCAGACATCGGAAATTCAAACGCAAAAGGAATTGCGATTCCATTTAAGTTTTGGCAGGTTACATGCACGATGCAGAGAGCGTGAAAAAGCAAATATGGTAATTAATATTGCTATTTAAATATGACAGGCTCATAACTCGTAAGATATGAGAAATACAGTTGCAAATGGACTTTGCTTTTTCATTTGAAATGGGGCAGTCACGGTGTACGCGAAAGCGAAAATTCAAACGGTAATGCAAGATTTGCAATTGCATTTAGATTGTCACAATTTATGCATCTACATATGGAAAACCAATTGAAAATACAATTCGCAATTTCTTTTGAAAAAAGTCCTGAATATTCTTCCATAAATACATATTAGACAAAGGCTAATCGGATCACACGTCTGAAATTCTATTTACACATTTAATCTCGTTCCATTTTGGAGGGGAGTATAGGCGTATAACTGCTAAACAATTCGGAAGAACTAATGTTATAAATGTCTGACAACGTTCCTCACCTTTGGGCTGTGCTGAAGCGTTCCACCATCTGTTTTTGGGTGATGAAATGAAGAAACAATGAGCAAAAGGAGCGAGAGGAGAGTCTGAGAGGAGATGAGAGACTGACAGAAAGGAAGGGAACTGGATAGAAGTGGGAAAGAAAAGCTCCTCTCATCTCTCCTCTCCGCCCAAACTTCTCTTCCAAAAAGGAGAGCATTGTGGTAAGCAATACGTGTAGTTACGGGTACATGAATAAGAATTACATTCATAGTGATTATTTTTCATATTAAGATTAAAGTGAAAATAAGCGGTATGTTTAATGTTATTGACATGTGCCTCAAAAGACAGAGTGCTATAGAGGATGACACCCAGACTCTTTACCTGCAGATGAGTAATTATAGAATCAATAACCACAGTGAGACGATTTAAGTATGAGATAAGAGATTTAGTGCCTAAAAGCAAGACTTCCTTCTTACTGCTATTGAGTTTTAGAAAATTAGCTGAGAGACCATCTTTAATTTCAGCTAAACAGATGGACAAGGAAGGTTGAAGAAAAGAAGTGGAGGGTTTGGAGGAAAAGTAGAGATAGGCGTCATGAGTGTAGCAGTGGAAATTAATACTGTTTCCTAAAATTGTAAACAAAAAGTAGAAGATAAAGAAAACAGGTCCCAAGAAAGAACCCTGGGGGACACCAGTCATAGTCTGGATCGAAAATGTTTAAGTTGTGCACGCCTGGCAAGATAAGATCTAAACCATAATGGGGTACAAGTAATCCCAATGGAAACGAACCTGTCAAGGAGTATGTTGTGCAAGATAGCATCAAAAGCTGTGCTTAGATCAAGAAGGACTAGTATAAGTCGGCTGGTTCAAAATCCACTACACTCCCATCAAGGGCTGACTTAGACAGCTCCAACCAGCCTGAACTTCTCTGTTGAGGGGTTACGCTCAAATCATACCTCGCTGCACATTATAGAATTAACAATGTAATTATTTAAATAACAAACGTAAATTAAATAATATAGTTATTAATACTTGACAATCTTCCTCACCTTTGAGTTGTGCTGGAGCTTTTCATCTGTCTTCAGATGATGAACTGAAGAAAGCAAATGAGCAGAAGGATCGGGAGGAGAGTTTGAGTGGAGATGAGAGACTGACAGAATGGTTAGAAAACAGCTGGAAAAGGGAAAGGAGAGCTCCTCCTCTCTCCTGTCCGCCCAAACTTCTTTCTCCTCTCTTCTCCCTCCTCATCCAGCCTCTCTCTTCTGTCTCTCGCTCCCACCGAGCAGGACTCTCTGCTGATGAACAACACACACAGTCTGTTTAAACACTTGCTGCAAATCATACATTTTGGAGGAATAACACAGAACTGTTTTGTTTTCCCACATGCAATACCCACTTTTCACAATCCAATCAACACCCAACGGATAAAAACCAAGCATTTCTTTCCATGTTCAAAAGCTAATTTCACTCAGAAATATATCACAGCATGGGAGTAAACTCTGCTGCTACTAACATTTCATACTAGCTCTAGATTTTAACCTGTAGTTATTATTCCTACAATTTGTGCCGATTTTTACTCACAACCTTAAAAAGTTGGCATGTGGTTAAACAGTACAATCCATTTAAAACTGTACTCCTGTCCTTCACGGTCTTGTTTTCACTCGTCAAAAATAAAAACTGGCACTACCCTGACAAAAGGCTATTAATTTAATCTGAATGGTTGCGTGAGAGCATTACCTGTCCTACAACTCTTACCGGAGCACAAAGCGCTGTTTCAAGATGCACAAACACATTACTTATGTCAAGTCAATGTATTTGTGGAGACTTTTTCAAAACGCATGGTTTCAAAGCAGCTTTACAGAGTTTCATGATTTCAATGTCTAGTTATCCACTTTTAGCAGTTTAGAGCTGGTACAGTTTACATTATAACAATAAGATAAGGTTGAGATTTTCTATATAACGTAGGGCTGATATTCTGTGACACATTAAAAACTTCAATAGTATAATTTCAACCAGCAGGAATCCTTTTTAACTACCATCCTACCATCCTCTACACTTGGCATTCATTTAGTGGACAATCTCTCAACAACAGATTTCTGTAAGTTTAAGGAAATAGAGAGCAAAATCTTTCTTGTCCCCTATCACAATCTGTTTGTTTCAATTCCTCTTTTACATACAGAGTAACTCTCTTTATCAGCACTTTTTGTTTCATAGTTCATGCATTTCAATTCCATAGTTGAAAATTCATCTTAATAAATGACATGGGTTTCAGGCTTACAGGCTGTGCAATCAAGTCAACGATATTGCTGGAAATTAAGTGTCCCCAACTAAGCAAGCCAAAGGAACCAAAACGCCATCGGTGACAGAATGGAGAAAAAACCTTTGGAGAAACCAGGCTCAGTCGGGGGGCCAGTTCTCCTCTG
>NW_015658744.1:2952-5108 GCF_001515625.1 Sinocyclocheilus rhinocerous | reverse complement strand
GAAGTCAGATTGTGCAGAGGACTCATCTGGTTCCTATGGTCTTGTCCCTGTCCTATGGTCTTGTCCCGGCCGTCTAGGAGACAAGGTCCTCACTGGGGATCTGTCTCTGGGGCTCATCTAGTCCGTTTTACGCCCCTAAAATTTAGCTAGAAGCAAGCCACTGGGATGAATCAAAATCATCCCCCTAGTTAATATTGGTATTATTAACTAGTTTGTTGCTGCCGTGTGTTTTGAGTTTGAGCTCCGTCAAGTTAATTCTTTGTCGTCTAATTTTCTATTTTAAAATCAATTTTATACACCATCATTTTCGTTTCTATAACGTGTGAATATATCCCCTATCGTATTCTACAACAAAAACAATCAGAGCGCCTTGTTATCACTAGTTTTATTTTGATTTCCCGAGTCCGCTATTAGCAAATAGCCCGCTAGCATCGCCAGCGTGGTTGCCGCTAATCTCGCTTACATTGCTAATACTCTATTCACACACATTACCATTGTTTTACTCACTGTTACTTGCTTTAATGGCGGATGTGTGTCTACCTTTGAGTGCAGGTGAGGACACGTTCAAGCTGCATTCGGTGCAGCTCGAGCTGGAGGCCGTGGAGAAGCAGATCCGCGACCTGTTGGTGAGGCAGACCCAGCTGAGAGAGTGGAGAGCCGCGCTGGAATCATCCCAGGCTGACGCTCACAAGTCCGAGGTAAGTATACAGCGCGCTGCTAATTCTCCCACCACCTCTACTCCGTGTGTTTCTCTGCACAGGCCCGGTGCACCCAGGACGCGATCTTCCCAGATGTTCTTCACTCCGGCGCCGGGACACCACAGACCCTGGGTGCACCAGCAGTGGAAGACGCGAGCCAGGCCCTGGGCGACGACCTCTCCCCCTCCGCCGCCTCCGGTCTTCGAGATCTCCACCCGGAACCGCTTCGCTCCCCTCCGCGAGACGGAACGCGATGCTGTGATCATCGGAGACTCCATCGTCCGGCACGTCCGTGCTACGTTAGCTGAAGGTAAAGTGCACACTCACTGTTTCCCTGGTGCTCGTGTTCTCGATGTTTCTGCGCAGATACCCGCGATCCTGAAGGGCGACGAGAGCACCGGAGCGGTCGTGCTTCATGCGGGGGTTAACGACACCAAGCTGCGGCAGACGGAGACACTGAAGAGGGACTTCAGGAGCCTGATCGAGACGGTGCGCCGCACATCGCCCGCGACGACGATCATAGTGTCAGGACTGCTTTCCATGTATCGACGAAGACACGAAAGGTTCAGTAGACTTTTTGCTTTAAATGAATGGTTATTGTCATGGTGTAAAGAACATAAATTGCTTTTTGTTAATAATTAAAATCTTTTCTGGGAGCTTCCTAGGCTTTTTCGTGCTGATGGCCTGCACCCCAGCAGAGTCGGAGCGGAACTCATGTCGGACAACATCTCCAGGACGCTACGTACCAAATGACTAGTAAGTCAAATCTCAAATAACTGCCATGATGACTTTTGTTCTACCCGCTTAAATTATATAAGTACTTGTGCTGTCCAATCTATAAAGACTGTGTCTGTTCCCCGAATAGTGAGGTCAAAATATAAATTTAATGCAGGATCTAGAAAAAATCTGACCATGATTAAACCAGAAAAATGTAAAATAAATGAACAAAAACAATTTTTAAAGTTTGGGCTCCTAAACATTAGATCACTCTCACCCAAAGCAGTTATTGTAAATGAAATGATCACAGATAATCGTTTTGATGTACTCTGCTTGACTGAAACCTGGCTAAAACCTAATGATTATATTGGTCTAAATGAGTCTACTCCACCAAGCTACTGTTATAAGCATGAGCCCCGTCAGACTGGTCGTGGCGGCTTGCAGATTTACTCTCAGACCGATTGGTTACTGTTGATAAAGCGCTAATTGTCTGAGATTTTAACATTCACATTGATAATACAAATGATGCATTAGGACTTGCGTTTACTGACCGAATAAACTCTTTTGCAGTCAAGCAAAACATCACCGGGTCCACTCATAGTTTTTAGATTTAATTATAATCGCATGGAATTGATCTTACTGACATAGATATCGTACCTCAAAGTGATGATGTTACTGACCATTTCCTTGTATCGTGCATGCTGCATATTACTGATATTAACTATTTGGCTCCGCGTTATC
>NW_015658744.1:0-1652 GCF_001515625.1 Sinocyclocheilus rhinocerous | reverse complement strand
CCAGGAGCGTCAGGAGCGTCGTTTCCGCGCGCTGATGCAGGCGCAACAGGAGGACCGGGAGCTGTTCCGGGACCAGGAGGACCAGGAGGGTCGGGCAGGAGGGCCGACATCGAGGACCACCGTCGGCCCCTCTCATCTGCCCCTGAACAAAATGGGACCACAGGACGATCCAGAGGCTTTCCTCGACCTCTTCGAGAAATCGGCAGAGGCGTGTGGGTGGCCCCAAGAGCACTGGCCAGTGCGTCTGATACCACTGCTGTCAGGGGAGGCGCAGGTGGCGGCCCAACAACTGCCCACTCAAAACCTCCTGGTCTTCACCGATCTGAAGCGAGCTATCCTGCAGCGGGTCGGCCGGAGCCCAGAACAACATCGCCAGCGGTTTCGCTCGCTGGATCTGGGGGAAAGTGGCCGGCCCTTCGTGTTGGCTCAGCAGCTCCGGGACGCCTGCCGCAAATGGCTGCTGGCCGGGGGAAGCGACGCCGAGCAGATACCGGATGTTGGCGTGCCCAGGAGTCGGCGAATCCCTGCCGGCGGTCTTTCTCTCTCTCTCTTCTCCTAATGTTTCTTCTTCCCCCCGTCCTGTTCCCTTTCCTAGGTCCCGTCCGGGAATCACTCCTCGAGTTCCTCCCCGGGGAAGGGGCGGGCCGCCTCCGGAGTCTGCCACTGGCCTGAGAGCACCGCCCAGGGGGGCGGGCTAGCCGGGGTGGGATCCACAGCACTTCCCTTTTTCCTGCTCTCTCCACGTCTCTTCTCCTAATGTTCCCTCTTTCCCCCGTCCTGTTCCCTTTCCTAGGTCCCGTCCGGGAATCACTCCTCGAGTTCCTCCCCGGGGAAGGGGCGGGCTGCCTCCGGAGTCTGCCGCTGGCCTGAGAGCACCGCCCAGGGGGGCGGGACTACCCGGGGCGGGATCCACAGCACTTCCTTTTTTCCCGCTCTCTCCACGCCAGTCCCTTGACCCACTTCCTGCCACTAGGGCGGCGGGGAAGTCTGGGCCGGCCTGTTGACATTGCGGGGACCCCGGACATTTCATTGATCGGTGCCCGGTGATGGAGGTCGGGGCACTGATCCGGGTCCCGGACGACCCACAGGCTGCCCCCGATCAAGCTGGCCTGTACCAAATACCTGTGAGTATTAAGGGGGGTACTTATCTCGCTTTGGTGGATTCGGAGTGTAACCAAACCTCGATCCATCAAAGCTTGATTCAGCTCGAGGCATTGGATAGAAGCCGCATGGTTCCGGTGCGGTGTGTGCACGGGGATGTGGTGGAATATCCTCTAATGTCCGTGCTGATTCAATTTCGGGGTCAAAAACATAGTGTGGAGGTCGCAATTAATCCGCACCTCCGGTATCCGCTAATTTTGGGGACGAATGAGCCAGCCTTTAGTCAATTACTGGGTTATTTGTGTGCGGATGTATCTTGTGGAGAGAGAAAGCTGGAGACCGGAGCGGACGTGCAGGTGGGAGAGGCTGAACCGGGACCACGGGATACTAAGCCGGGGGAACGGAGCGCGAATGAGAAGCTAATCCTCTCTGAACGTGATGATTTCCCCCTGGAACAGTCCCAGGATGAGTCCCTGAAACAGGCATTTGAACAGGTTCAGACCATCGACGGGCAGCCTCTCCATCCCGACCGTCCGCTCTCGTATCCCTAT
>NW_015658743.1:0-912 GCF_001515625.1 Sinocyclocheilus rhinocerous | reverse complement strand
GCATTAATAACTGCATTAGCCTGCAAATCAATGGCTCAAGCCTCCATTATTAGCTCTAAAATGACGTTTTGAAATTTGCAAAGGAAGGTTTGGTATGATGTGCATAAAAAATGTGTTCAACACACACAAGATTTCAGGACGGAAACATGTAAATGTCTTGAAACAAATCATCTGAACAATGTCTTGATGTGTGGTTGTGACTCCAGACCGTTAAAATTATTAGAGAAATAATGCACTCCCGAAGTGGTTATGTGACCACGATGCCGCGCCTATATGGAACGGTCTTTCTCAGTTCTCAAAAAATTAAGAACTACATTCGATTTTTATTGACTGAACGCAAGCGCTTATTGCGATATAAAACACTATAACGATTTCCACTGATTAAGAAATATTTTTGTTTGCTTGGGGTGGTAATATTAGGTCTATTATATTAATCGAGCGCAGCGTTAGTTCAGTCAGGCCACGTAGGCATAGTGCTGCGACCAGCTGACGCAGTCAGCTGTCAAATCACTCCAATCACTACCATTCTCCTATTAGATACGGGACATATATATGTGGCATTACTGCTCGGTAAGTATGCTCAAACTGCTCGCAAGCTTGGCGATACAGCTATAAACAGCATGAAAATTACGGTTACGTTATTTCTTTCACATCTTACCTGCTGCTTCCTGGTCATGGATACTTCGGACATCCTAGGACAAATCCTATCCGAAGAGTCTCCGGATGAGATCCTGGATCATTACACTGAAGACGTCGATCCAACCCAGCTAGTGAGACGCAGCTCTAGGATAGCAGCAAGGAATCCTTTCTCCATCAACGAATGGCCCAAAGAAAGAATCTTGTCCACCTTGTACTCTATCAATGTATAAGTGCCTATGGATCTGAATCATGATCAGCTCTTGACTCTTTTAC
>NW_015658742.1:492971-541630 GCF_001515625.1 Sinocyclocheilus rhinocerous | reverse complement strand
AATAATGTTATTTTTAGCAACATCATATGACCCCTTTAATTAATAAAGGGATCATCGGATGCAAAATTCACTTTTACATGTTGTTTGAACATAAATGTGTGTTGGCAGTGTGTGTACACATCCACCCTATAATGATAAAAAATTCACCCAGTGTTTTTTTTTTATTCCCCAAAACAATAACCCCGTTCTCAAATCAAGCCATTCTCAGATGTTTGTCTGTCAGTTCCACGGCTAAATGCGGCTAAAGTTAACAGTATGGCTTGTCACCTCACGGAAGAGAGGGGCGGGGTGAGCAGAGCTCATTAGCATTTAAAGGGACATGCAACAAAATGAGTTGCTGTGAAAAGAGCTGTTTTTGACAAGGTAAAAAGGGTTCTGTTTTACACTACCATTAAGAAATTTTAACCAAAGTATGTTGTAGACCAAGGGTCGGGCAAGTAAGTTTGGCGCTGGGCCAAAAAAACAATTCCCCCACTAGATGGCGGGCCAGAACATAGTCAAAGGATAATTTAAGAAATGAATTGATGAAAAATTTAATTAGAATTGCCTGTGACAAACTATTAGAGTGTCTTTTGTAACTGGTAGTGAGCCGTTACTCTGTGTTAAATCCTGTAGTAGGACAGTCATTAACAAAAAGCCACATTTGTGTGGCGGTGTCCGGGTTTTACACTGGATAAATTAATAAAGCAGAGTAGTGACACGTTACTTAGCAAGTATCTTCATTCACCAACTTGCAACACAGACCGCCTTGCTAAAACACACATATGTGGGAGATGCAGAATGGATAAGAATAACTCAAAAAATAAAAGAGGACTTAAATAAGCCCATTAATGGCATGTTTGAGTCATGCTCTTAACGAACTATGTTTTATTTCCTCTTTCTATATTGTGAATAATAAATGTGTATCATTTTAATTTGCTTGTTACACAATGGAGCCTAACTTATTGTAATAATTATTTGACGTAGCCTACTTTTACGTTTCAATGGTTCACTGTTAGTTTTTTCATACCACACACATTTCATGATGGCTATTTTAGAGGTGTGTCTAGCGATCCACAGACTCTTTTGAATGTCTTTCAGAACTTTTCAAATTAAAAGCTCTCAATTCATCTCAAAATAAAACATTGCTGCAAAAACGTTCTCGCACTTTTATTTTGAAGGCTAATCACTAAAGACGAAGTGATTGTGAGTAACTGATGCTGTCATGACAGATCTATTTCAGAACCAGCCGCTATCAAAATAATCTGGCTGCGGGCGCGGGCCAGATATTATTGCTGGCGACTTTTCATTAAGACCCTAAAGAATCATATTAACTTGGGCATTCGATGACCCCTTTAAGAAGATGTGGTATCTGGAGTTGCACAATAATAAAAACTAAAAAGTATTGTGTAATACCTACTGCACTAATAGTTCACACATAGGCAGTGTTGGGGAGTAACTAGTTACATGTAATGGAATTATGTAATTTAATTACAAAATAAAAGTAATTGTAATCAGTTACAGTTACTAAGAAAAAATGTGTAATTAAATTACAGTTACTTATGAAAATGTTAAGGATTACAAAGGGAGTTACATCTGATTTTTTTCCACACACACTCCCACATACAGATTTTATTGATTTCTTTCATAAATTGCAGTGACTGCTCTAAAATATGAAACACCAATGTTTCAGAAGTTTATAACATGCTTATGTATATGCTTTATTTTTTTAAGATTAACTGTTTTTTCTAAGGCATTGTTAGATTCCTGTGTTTTCTGTCATAGATATGCAAAGATTTGATTTCAAAAACAGTATCATAGCTATTAAACTATTTCTTGTTATGATTTTAAATATGTATTTAACCACAGAATGATTTTAAAGTAATGTATGTATGCATAGTTTAATACAAAGGGCCGAAAGCCAATCACACAGAGTACATTTTTCATTTAAAAACACGAGTTGCAGTGGGATGGGGAAAAAACCCGCCATAAAGTCTCGAGATATGTTTTTTTCAAAGTTGAACTTGCATTAATTTTACATGGCTTTCTAAACATGCGGCTCTTTTGTGTGAGACGCGAGTGCAACCGTGATAGATGTCCCTCTAGAAAATGTGCGAAAGCGCCGCATCTAGTGGCTTCAACTGGATAGGTTAACAAAAACATTAAAATGCAATGACACTTATATCGTCATCGCATCTCGTGTGCCACTGATAAGGCTGCTTCCTTAACGCACACCTAAAATTCGAATGCAACGTTTTTGCATTCGAATGTGGATTTTTATTTTAAATTCGACGAATATTCGAAATTCGAATTTTTTTTGGACAGCCCTAGTCCGGTTGTTGCGATTAACTGCTAATGCTTTTATCATGGTATACGGTTTTATCCCGATATTGAAAAAAAAAAAAAGTGTTGTCATAATACAGTATAACAAGTTTAATAACTTTTTTCATATAATAAACATAACTGAACATTTAAATACAAAAGCAAAACAGAAAAAAAACTTTGTAAAAGAGCATAATAGGACCCCTTTAACCTACTAAATTTACTGTGGATTTAGTAGACTCAAACAATTCAGATGACTAAAATATGACTAAAACTCAATGGCATTTTAGTCAAAAGACTATGACTAAAACTAAATTAAAATTTGCTCTCAAAATTAACACTGAATCCTGTAATAAAGCTGAATTTTCAACAGTCATTACTCCAGTCTTCATTGTCACATGATCCTTTAGAAATCATTCTAATATGCTGATATGCTGCAGCTCACGTAACATATTAATTTTAAAAACAGTTGTGCTGCTTAATAGTTTTGTGGAAACTTTGATCTTTTTTTCAGGATTATTTATTTTAAATTTATTTTGTGAATAGAAAGTTTAAAAGAACAGCATTTATTTAAAATACATTTGTGACAATGTAAAAGTTTACTTTAATGCATCCTTGCTGAATAAAATGTAAAAAAAAAAAAAAAAGTTGAAAGGTAGTGTACAATGTTTAACATGGTAATTCTTAATATCCATATATTTTTTTCTCTCTCTTTTTTTTAAAACTAACATTTCATTCTAATAAAATAATCATCCTCAAAACTGACAAACTCTTCACATAAACTTAAGTGTAAGTTTTGTAGTACTAAAGGCAAACTGTCTTGCAGAAGAAATATTGTAGAATAAATAGTTCAACCACTATAAATGAGTTTAGGATGAAGGTGGATTCTGAAATGGATTCTGCAAACACATACACAACAATCCATATAGATCCTCTTACATGCTGTGCGAGAGGAAATATCTGACCTTCAGGAAACCAGATGACTTTTTTTGCTAAGCTAGGCTTGTTTGGAACTTCCTGCCAGATTGATGGGAAAAACGGCAGGAAAAACTGGGCCAAAGCCCGACAGGGTTCCAAACATCCCCTCTCTCCCCTTCCAAATCGTACTCTTACTTCCCTGCATACTTTCCCTGTGCGCATTTATACCCTTGAGACCAGTGCCAGCTGGGAACAGACAGCAGAGATAAGCTCTCATCTGCAACAGAGACCTGCGCCTAGAGTACTGCAAAAGGAATGTACAGCGGGGGAACAAATACAGTACAAATAAATAACATGAGCCAATACAGGCGCTCTCTTCAGATCCTTTTGGTGAGTGCGAGTAGAACCATACCTCAAAACAAAACAGCTACTCCAAAGGTAATAATACATTTAAGTGCAATAGCAGCAAACTGCCAACAGAGCAATGACAAACCAGTCTGAAAAAAACCTCTGACATTAGAGTTGGGCCGATAGACGATGCCATCATTGATGGCTGATAGACATCACGATGTTGAGCCGATGTCGATTTAGGGAAGAGCCTGATCTGTTTTTTAATCAGTAACAGACAAAAGCAAGCCAGAAAAGAGAATAGGCTATTTTTACGAGTCTTGGCTTGCATAAATACCTGGACTCTAGGGTCATCTTTTATGGTCTCCTCTTTCATTCTACAAACAAAATCATAGAAAAACATTGCCATACTTCTTGGCATGAAAGAGCATGAATAAAAGAGCATTTTAGGAACTCCAGTGCCTCCAAAAGCTTGTGTGGACAGTTATACATTCATCATGTTTAAAATAATGTTTCTTTTCAGAGGTATAGATGTAAAGAAATTTCTCAAACAAGATTGCTGATACGAAATGCCAGATTTGATCGGTTATGAATAAACTACAAAAACATGCTTAGTCTGTGCAAGAAAGCAAAGGATCTGTCATCTGAAGACCTTATTTCTCTCTCACACACAAGGTGAGCATCTCTGCTGAATACTAACCATCTAGAGATGGGACACAGAGGCTTCATTCACCCTACAGCCATGTTGTTACCCAAACGGGCATAGAGAGACGTTAAGCTCTTCCAGTGGGCAATCTCTTTACACATAGCTACTAGGGATGTGCGCGACGACTAATTTGACTGACGTTTAAACGAAAGTTTTGTATCCGACTAGTCGACTAGTCTAAAAGCAAGAAACCCCCAAAAGATGGTAAGAAAAAAAAAACCTCTGTGCGTGCGTGTAGCATAGCCTATATTCGAAATACTTAATCTATGAATCACACTGTCAAATCCCTCAATGAATTCCACTTGCCGCACACTTGCCTCGCCAGTTTACACAAACCTTTTCAGTTTCCTTCTAATTCAAAATAATCCCACACCTTCTCGTCTTTCGCATGGTCATTTTTGAACTCGCCGCAACTGACGAAGAAAACGCATGTGAGGTCTGAGGTAAAAATGTTGTTTCCGCCCAGATAAACTTTTACAAATAATGTATTATTTTTCAAACGTTTCATTTTAACTTGTTATTTAAAATGTTTTAAATGCAATGTTAAAATGACGGTAATTTGAATGATAAAATCATGTTTTTTTCTTCTGTCGTGTAATCGACTATTGTTTTCAGTGTCGACTAGTAGGAGCTGTACCGTTTAGTCGACTAGTCGACTAGACCGGCACATCCCTAATAGCTACTGAAGAGTATTTTCATTATATGAATAAACAAGTGAAAGTAGCAATGGCATTCTCCATCTGAAAAGCAGCAAAAATGTGAACATTTTATATCTTGCCCTATTTTCTTCCACATCAAATCATTTCTAACATGCTGCCCGAAAGGTGGAATTGATTTCAACAGCACTGCGAAAACATTTTCAGAGAAATAAATCATCTCAAGTATCTCTCCATTTCATTTACAGGGAAGGAAAATAATCTCTGTTAGGCAGACAAAGAATTTTCCATTCAAATAAATTACAGATAAAACCTTATGCAACCCATCTGCGAACAGGATTTTTAGAAAACAGTGACAATTGATAAATGAATGTCATACTTAGAGTATTGTTAATGAGCAAACGCTGAAAGACATTCAGCGGTAATTGAGATTATTAAGCATTTTCTGGTCGACCTCTAATTATAAGCAATAATATATAAAGTTTAAAGAAGAAAGCAGCAAAGAGTTTTAAAACCACTGGCAAAGGCATGTAGCTTCATGTAGCTGATGAACAAAATATTTTACCCCCATCACACATCCCATAAAAAACGGACTTCACAGTGCAGACCCTTCTCTGTTTATCTCAAACCCTTTTAATCACATACCCAGAGACAGACGCCACTGGGCTCTCAAGGGGTATGCAGGGCAAGAGAAACATTTCAAGCGTTTAGGAGCACTAAAAGTCAAAACCAAGAAACAAATTTAACTAACTTCTGGCTGCACATTCTCCACTGGTATGACTAGGTCATGACCCTCTGTAATCCAGATCACATAAGAAAAATGAATTATGGAGTGAATGATGACAGATATCAGAGCACTTTATATAAGAAAAATAGTGTTGTCGCAAATTAAATGTCACAAAAATTGAACGTTTTGCCTATCTGAATATGCCATCATGTTGGGGCATATAGCAAATCAGCACTTCTCGCCTACGAGGAAGTGCACAGAACATACGTACTAATGACACTGGTATGAGATGGCCTGTAAGAAAAAGCAGAACTTGCCCTTTATTCAAGGGTTGTTGTTTTTTAGTCAGATCACATGGCCTGGCAAAAGAGAAACAAATCTAAGGGAAACTGTTGACATTCATAAACTTGGCTAGGTTGATGTGTGAGTTTCTTCAAAAAGTACCCTTATTCACCTCAGAGTGCAATGACTATCACAGAGGAGATTTTTCAGGGGAAAAGCACAGCTCTAAAACATTGAAGTGAGAGTTTTACGCAAGAATATGAAATGAATAGTGCTATTGACAAATACACGTTTGAATTCCAATACACTACTATTCAAAAAGTTTGGGGTGAGTAAGTGTATTTTATATATAAAAAACACATACATACATACATATATACAGTAAAAATATGAACTATTGTAAATAACTGTTTTCTATTTTATTATAATTTAAATTGTAATTTATTTCTGTAATGCGAAAGCTGAATATATATATATATATATATATATATGAAACAATGTATGCCTCATACAATAAAGACGGACATAAAATGAATGATTCAACATTTCTGCCCATATTTTCTCAGTAATTTGATGAAATTCTACACCATCAGGGTCAGCATATATTACATCTGGAGCATTTTATGACTGAGATATTGGGAATGTTTGCTCAATCTTCTAGAATTAGGTTTAATCCTATTAAGTTTAAAACTTAATCCTATAATAAACTGAGCAGAGACACAGGACTTCACGGTTATAAATGGATATTTTGTTGAAGAACACTGAAAAAGCATCTGACCAGCAGATTACTGAATAAACAATGACTATTCAGCATGTATGCTTATTCTACAGCCATTCTAATCTAGTCTTTCCCAACCTTGTTTGTCCCCAAAAACCTCATCAGTGAGCCTATAGTTCCCCTTCATCAACACTAAAGCAGATATGTGCTCCATTTTGATTCATTTTGTAATATCTATATTATTAAAGTGGCAATTTTTACAATGACACCTTCTCTTTTTAAACTGACATTTGAGCTTGTTTGTTAGGCAGGCCATATTTTTTGCAGTTCAGGAATCAGGGGGACATCAGAGAAACTCTACCTGAAAAAAAGACCTAATGGTAAATGTATTAATAAAAGAAATCTAGATATAAAAGTCAAGTCATTTGCACACTAAAATGTAAACACCAGAGAGCTCAACAAGTATGAAATGTCACCCACCTACAAGTAAACACACAGTCATGTGTATAGATTTAAATGATAAGATATGACTACAGGGAACAAAAACTCAAAATACTTGCAAAAATCTTATGAAACCTGCTCAAATACCCACTAGAAGTATATAAACACCAAATCAACACTGACAAGCATCTAACTAATAAATAGGAACTACAGAGCTAGCTAAACTTGAAGCAATGTTCAAGTCACACTTGTCTGGAACAGAGTACAGCAAACAAATTGAATTGTACAAGTTTCGGACAGGTGTTGAACCCAGAGGCTTGCTTGTTTTCACGATAAACTAGACAATTCAAATGTAAGCCACCTAAAAGATAAACAAAACCTGTTGCACAGGCCCTATCAACCTAATGGGAAATTGTTATTTTAATGTATTGCACTGCACAAGGATTTTTACATAATATTTTGAAAATATGGTACTGTATATTAGAGCTGGGCGATATTACCAAAAAAATTATCACTATATCTTTTTTTAATATCAGTCGATATCGATAATTATCACGATAAATGTCAAATCTTTATTTCTTTCAAGTTTAAAGCCAGATTTTTGCTCCAAAGTGAAAGTTGTAGAAACCAGACCATTAATTTTCCTTAACATTAAATTAAGCATTGGTCTCCCATAGTAGCATACATTTAAATCATGATAAACACAGTTAAAACCACACATATAGCACCTCAATACCATGGTAAAAATATAACTATATGATTTTAGGTAGCCTGTTTGTATGAAAAACAGTAGTCTAAAAACATTCAGTATAAATGCACACATGCTATAGCTTAATCACAAATACATACTATAATTATATACCATTACTCCTGTAATAAAATTCAACGTGAATATCCCACATTTCTGACACAATACCATGGTGCAGTGAGTGTTACTACAGTAAATCCATGGTAAATGATGGCGATGTGTAGATTGAAAAGCCTTCTGACTGTCTCTTTGCACAAAGTGTTTCTCCTGTTTGGCATTAAACTAGTTTAAATCACCGTGCCATTTGTGTTCATCGCTGAATTCAAGCACTTCACACTGGATCTAGCGCGCTGCTTACTGCTCGTGTGACGGAGTAAACGCATCTGCTCTAGTGTGCTTGCGCCGCGCAGCAGTTTGAACTTTGATCCAAGCGGATAAACGGTCCGTGTGGCGTGATTCAAATGAGTCGCGCTGTTTCTTCCGCTTTTGGCGCATAAAAATTATATCGAACATTTATCGAACTCTTCATATCGTTTTATCAAGGAAAATTATATCGCGATGATTATCGTTATCGAATTATCGCCCAGCCCTACTGTATATGCACATTGTAGCTTTCCAGCAAAAAAATCAAGGTACTTTTAATCAAGGTATTAAAATGCAAAAAATAAATGAACAGATACTATAGGGAGTTTATCAAATATGCGCAGTTCTACAATACTGCTTAAAAAACGAGATAACTGTGCCTTGACTTCACAACTCCCATGCTGAAGGTGATAAGGGCACAGCCTCTACTGGCAGTGAAGTTACACCCAAACATCCTAGAGACAAAGATGGAAAAAAGTGACCACTCAGAATATGAAACAAAAACAAACCTAACCAAAGTACTGACATAACAGATTGTGCTCAAGATAGCCTACATGCAGGCCTGCTTTCAAGGTTAATATGTAATGTATACTGGGTACAAGGACATCTGAATTCTTATTTCAAACTACTAAAAGAGATAGAAAAGTAAATCTTTACAAACTTGGTCAAAAAGCAAGATGGATTACTAAATATAAACTAAAATGGGTTGTAAAAGTGAAAAGATTTCAAATCTGGATTGTATTGTGTAAATACAATGGGAAACAGTTGAGATGCATTGTAAAAAAATGAGAAGTGTACATAGTGCCATGTGCTCCATTTTTTCCAGTATGTAATTTATAATTACATATTATTAGGTGAATATAGGAAGTAAGGCTCAGAAGTTCCTGAAGGCGGAGGAGTATAAAAGTAAAATAAACAACTCTTCCCACACAATTGGAAGAAAAGTAGCACATTTCAGGAATACAGTACACGGCGGCGGCCCAAAAAATATAATTTACTATCCAAAACAAATCTACTGTCCCAGATCAAAAGTTCTCAACTGTATCCAACGGGAAGTAAAAACCCACAAATCGACATTTACCAAGTCCAACCATGCAATCACGCTGCCTATAATAGTCCCAAACATCAAACCCTCCTGAATGACAGCTTCGTTTAGCATACTTTAGAAATAATAAAGGTTTCGACAAAAACACAGTTTTATTTTCATTATATGTGTATTTAGTGTTTAAAAGACACTTGGGCATGTCCCACTTCTTGTAACAGGGTCTCTAGAGAAAACGAATAGAAAATAAGGTCAAATAGGCTAATATTTAATTGACCCAGTGAGGTTAATGAGCAATATTTCCTTAAGTATTAGCACCTAAATTTCACCTTATTTGTTGAAAAAGCTAAACAATTCAAGGGAAACATGCAAAAGTGCCTAATATCTCTGATTCATACACATACACGCCATAAGCAACACATCCACGTTGGGGCTCTGAAAATAAACCTCCACATCAAACAAACACGCGCAACATCCGCAGAAACGCCCGTCTCTCGTGATCAGCCGTCAGCTGGGTCAAACTAAC
Organism: Sinocyclocheilus rhinocerous; assembly: GCF_001515625.1. Classification (NCBI taxonomy): domain Eukaryota; kingdom Metazoa; phylum Chordata; class Actinopteri; order Cypriniformes; family Cyprinidae; genus Sinocyclocheilus; species Sinocyclocheilus rhinocerous. The sequence continues at coordinate 531,854 of NW_015658742.1, read as the reverse complement.
CCATACAGCGAAATAATTATCACGGTTGTAAGTCTCATTCACCTGACATTTTTCTCTGAGTAAAATATGCACACAGGGACTTGTAATAACTGCCTGTCGACCAGTAACAAAAAGCTCGAGCTGGAAGGGTTCATTTTTTTAAATTCATAAACAAACAAAACAATGAATAAACAAGGACATACATAAAGACACACTACCTCTCGGAGACTTTGTCCTCCGCAGTCTCTTATGCTATCTTGTGGAACGCATTAATCGCCTGTTCAGACTCATACACCCTGTAGTTTCTCTGAAGCTCTCGTTGCTGCCATATACCCCACCCTCAGGACATGCAAATGAACCGGATATGATGTCGCAACCCGTAGACTCCGCCGGATATGATGTCATGAACAGATCATATGGTATGCTGCTGGTAGATACCGGCCATAAATATTTAATGATGTAATGTGTTTGTTATGACTTTAAAGGAAAAATACAGTATTCATAAGAGCAAATGCTAATTATACATACACAAGTTTGCAATCTTCATGCATGATTTACCTCAGCGGTAACATTTAGACTACAAAGTAACAGAAACAACAAAAAACTGTTAAACTGTATGATCAGTTCTCAAGTGGCACTTTATTATTATTATTATTATTATCATTATCTAAAAATATGGGTTTCAAAACTTTATGCCAAAGACTTCCAGGCATGAGGGACCCTTTGGCATAAAAACTCCCACTTCTAAAAATGTAAAGACAGATATTTTCATTTATAAAGCCCTATATAGTGTGTAAGAAAACGTGTTGTATCCTAAATTAGTAGGCTGATGCCCCCTATTGTTGAACATCAAATAAATAAATCAGAATGAATGAATTAATGAAAACCAAAACGGATTAACAATTTCATATACAGGCAAGTAACGATATCAAATTTACACACTTTATATACACATAAACAGCATGCCAGTCTTTTTTGAGTCTCCACCGGAAATGAAGTAGGCCTACTTGTTGGGCTTGTCTTGTAAGGAGGTGTTCTGGTTACAGGAGAAGTCTGAGGAAACTGAAGCTGGAGGGAGTGGGTTACAGACGACTTCCTAAAGTCAACAATCATTTCTTTTGTTTTACATTATAAAATTGTTGGCTCTGCAGCACGGCCTAAGGTTTGTCACAACCTCTCACCTGTTTAATTAAAGGCTGAAAACAGTTTTGAAGAGTTCCTAGTGTTGTGAGAGTATGAGGTTTGCTCATGGAGACTAAGTGCTTGGAATCTGTTGGTCAGGGAGTCAAGGATCCAGTTACAGAGTGTGGTATTAAGTCCAAGTATGAAGCATTTTCTGATGAGTGTCTTACGTATGATGGTGTTGAATGAAGAACAGAAATCAGTGAACAGCATTATGACATAAGTGTCTTTATTATGCAAGAGTGAGAGGGTGGATGACCCTCTCAATCATCCACATTGGAGTGGCTCTGTATGGCATCATGCATAAGCAAGAAAATATCTGCATTTTAGCCAAGGCCTCTTGGTTGTTGAGTAATTGTGTGGCTATACACCATCATCTTACTGAAATAGCATGTGACAAATGAAACATTCAGTAGCCTACTCATCTAGTTCCTCACACATGGCAGGTTTCAACATGTTTGTATTCACTTTTCTGCATGTTCTCTCATTTCTGGAGTAACTGCTATGCAAGGAAACAGAAACTCAGTCATGCCGTATATTCAATAGTTTTTTGAAGAAGCAGTATTAAGTACCTCCTACATACAGTAAGTGCTGATAACATACCATCTTTACTGTTTTCAGCAATTTTACAAGTTCTCATTTTTACGCAGCTTCAGATAAAAGCTTCTGCTAAGTGAATAAATTATATGCAAAATATAAATAGGATATATAAATAATAGGCCTATAAAATCAACAGAGCTGGGTAGTAACTGATTACATGTCATCTGGATTACGTAATCAGATTCCAAAAACTAAGTACTTGTTATTAGATTAAATTACATTTTGAAATACTCAAAATCAGACTACAGTTAGCCTACTTTTTATTGATTACTTGATTACATATATTCATAGCAATTAATTATTCATAAATAATGAATTGATTCTCCCTAATTCTTTTTCATATTTTAAATTTTCCTTACTTGACATGCAGGTAAACAAAATATAATTTTTTTAGTAAGTGTTTTATTTTGATTGATGTTTTGATTCATGTTATTTTAAAAGGATTTATTTTAATTTTACATTTTTATGATTTAATTCATTATTAGCTTTTCATTAAACTCACAAACCCCCTGCAGGTCCTTCACACACCCCAGTTTGGGAAACCTTGGATTAGTGTAATGCTTAATTCACTATGTTGTTAATAACAACAAATAAAAAGTATGTTCTTTGCATTTTAATATCAATATGATACAATATTATATTATTTAAATCAATGTGATAAACTAGTTAGATTAAACGTAATCTATAAGTAATCAAAAAGTAGTATGATTATATTAACTTACCTAAAATGTGTTATGTGATAGATTACATTACTAACCAAGGGCGTAAATTTCATCTAACAGTAGGGGGACAATAAACATAAAATGTCTCAAGAGCAATTTTTGAAGGGGACATGAATAATACAGCCAAACCCAACACATCGGTAGGTCAATATTAGCCTAATGTCAGTTCACACCATAGACTGGTTCACACCATTCTTTTGTTATTTGTAGTGGGTGACTTACTATCCAACAAGCTACGGTATTAAACAAGCTAAGCTAGGTAACCTTATAATCGCTCATAGAAAATACATATAATCTAAAATATAAATAATAATAAATAAAATATAAATATAATGATATAAAAATAGGATATAATTTTTTTTTGTCATGACTACTTTATTAATGATCCAGCATCATCTGTATTAAAGAGAAAGAATCACTTCATCCGATGTTTAAAGTGAATAAAATAGCCTCGACAGCCTACTTACACATAACTGAAGCACTTTGCCCTCTCCAGTCTCCACCGGACTCGTGTGTGTGTCGGTATAAAGGGGGAAAGCAGTGGACCAAACCCATTTGAGGCAAGGGAGGAGGACTCAAAACGTTTCTAAACGTAAAACGCTTTTTTGCGTTTATATTGTTTTACTACTTCATTATATTATTTACAGTACACAGTGGTTTGTAATGACATTTTTAGAAGGGGACAACCCTCAGATGGAGGGGGTGGGACCCCCCGACCCACCCGCGATTTAAGCCCCTGCTGTTACTAACTACAATTTTTATCATGTAACGTTAATTTGGAATCAGTAACGGACTGCAATTTGTAAATAATCTACCCAGCTCTGAATATAAACGTGCTTAGTGTTCCGTGCCGGCGAGTTTTGTTTTAAAAGTGGGAGTGCGTTGTGTTGTGTTCAGTTACAGTCAGAGACCCTTGAGAGCGAAGCAAAGCCACAGAGGATCCTTCTTCGCCCCTCCTTCTCGTGTACTGGCATTGGCAGCTAAACCCATCATCATCGTTTATCTTTTCAATGAAGGTCAAGGGAGGGCATACATTCAACGACGATTTTGAGCGGTAAGGAGTTTTAATACCACATTTACTAACAACGCAATCTAAACGGTTACATTACAGTCAGCAAAAATAACACAAACTCTCGCGCTTCTGCTTTGAGGACCTCTATACACCGCTCGTTGCTTTCAAGTTTTGAAGCAGTTCTTCCTCGCGGTCATGTGACACTTTCGGGACTTTCTTCAACATGAAAAGTCACATATAAACTTCTTATGATGCAAGTAAATAGCCTACTCAGCGACCGCCGTAAAGCGATTAGGTAACTTAACAATGTTTCTCAGTTAACGTTACATTAATATGCCCATTACAAATGCGAATGACTGTAGGCTATAACGGGCTACGATAAGATCAGCTCTGGGCGTTTACGTTAAAAATCATACTGTGGTGAGCAACGTAGCCTAAAACTAAAAGCAAAAAAAACATACAAAGGGTAACGTATTCTATTCTTGCATTACTGTATACTGTATGTAAAATAACGTTTACTAAATTACTAAATACCATGATTCCCTCATATGTCATCATTTTGGTTGTGTATGTATGTGAGGTGTGACATGTTGGAAGGGATTTATTTTCAAAACAGTTCACATTTGTTAAAAACAATGCTTCGTGTAATTATGCTGAAAAAGAAATGTATACAGATATCAAACCATAACCAAACACATTCAGATTTCAACAGTAACATGCTAGTACAGGTATCCCGCAAACTTTTTTGTTGTCTGTAAACAACAGGACATAACATCTGTTCTTATTCTTTGTGTGTGTGTGTGTGTGTGTGTGTGTGCGTGCAGTGCACAGCACAATTGAGTAATGCCGAGTTCACACTGCACGATTTTCAAACTCGTCGGATCGCCGTTGTTTTCACACTAAGTGACTATCTGGGGTAGAATTCAGTTGCTGCTGTGTTCACACTGCAGGATGGATCGGTTTTTAATAATTACAGTCTTGCTCGAGAACTCCGGTCTGACGCACGCGGGATCTCGCGTTATTTCCTTATCCCTTCTTGCGTGTGTTTTGTTGTGAAATGTAGTTTGCGGACCAGACAGAGCTGTCGGCGATTCTTCCTACTGTGAAGTCATGCAATGTGAAACCCCCTGTCGCGGATCCATCTTGCAATGTGAACACAGCAGCAACTGAATGCTACCTCAGATAGTCACGCAGTGTGAAAACAACGGCGATCCGACGAGTTTGAAAATCGTGCAGTGTGAACTCGGCATAAGTTACACCCCTTCTGAATAAATGCAAAAGATGCATTTTCTTAATGATTACTAATACAATTCATGGAAAGATGGTAAAACTGAAATGTTTTAAACATACACTTAATAAAAACAGAGAAATATATGCCATTAATGTCTGTAAAATAAGTAAATTAGCCAATTTTGTTTAAATGAAGGATTGCAGAAATGAGTACACAATTTAATTCAACAAATGTATAATATCCTCCATAATTTCAGATATACTGCTCTGACCCTTCTTGGCACTGAGTGTACAAGTTTATGACAAACTGTCACATCTGTCAGGTGTAACTCCTGGAGGATGACCTTCTTAAATGCCCTAGTCTTTATTGGAGAGTATTGCTACTTGTCTCTACAGAATCCCCCACAGGTGCTAAGTGTTAAGACTGGGTGAAATACGTGTTCACTGAAACATTTTCACCATGGGAGAATACATATTGAATTATTATTATTAAATTATTATTATTATGACAAAAAATGCGGGGAATGAGGAGAGGGTAGCACCTTTCTGTTTCAAGTTTTTGTATTACATCACACGGTGGTGTGTGAATTTCCAGTGTGGACAACAACCATACATGTCACTTCTGCAGGCTGCATCTTACTCTGTGAGATAAACAGTCACTCTTTTTATAGCTTTTGCCAGCTCTGAAACACTCGTTTGGTATTTCTCCTGCTCTTTCTCTAGAAAAACAAATCACTCATCACTAAATTAAAGCTTAAAGTGAAGGCCTTATTATTTCAAGGGCCTTGTCGCAAGTCCATTGTTTTTGAATTTCTGTCACTTCTGCCATATTTTCACACTTTTCACATTCAAACAATGATTTGGCATTCCTCTTGTACTATTGTCCTCTTTTGTGCTAAACAGGAAGTCTCCTGACAGTTCTGTCCCAATTGGTTCTATTGTTGTCAGCATTAGGTCTGGGAATGATTCAGTGGACTAATATAACACTTTCAATTGTCAAAAACTTCTCTTTAAAAGTGTTGGTTCAAGAGAATGTACTCCTTTTTTGCAACACAGCATTTAGTCACTTTAATAAGAAATTCTTATTTTTCTGAATAATTTTGACATGCTGCTTTGGTAATCGATCAAGTAGACTTGCTGTAAAATTATGTCTCTAAAGAATTGCTGAATTTGTTAAGTTTCAGGGGGGTGCATTCATGTATGCTGTGTACTGTGTGTGTGTATACAGTATAAACAAGTAACTGAGTGAGTTGCGAGTCAAATCATTCATTTAGTCGAGTCATTCAATCAGTTTTGTCGCTCTTTTTATTGGGGAAATAGACAAAATAGCAATATTGTGTCTAAATGTAATTTTTTTCCATAATAACTTGTGTATTGAACTGTATAAAAGCATTTTTAATTATATCAAAATCTGGTTCAATTGTTGTTTCTGCAGTGTTGTTTACTAGAAATACTTGTTTTCTAGTCAAATATTTGCTCAGCTTTTACCTAATGTATTACGTAACTCCATAATAAAAACTCCTTTCATTGCAATATACTTATCTGCTGTTTCTGTACTATTCTAGGAAGTATTGTTAACATGACTTCATTAGCTGTCCCTATGTATTTCATGCTTGCTTTTCTTCACAGAGATTAGCCCATGAGACTCTCAGAGCCTGAGCATGAATCAGGGGAGCGGTGCTTGTTTGTGGACCTCAGTGCCTCAGCACTGCCCCGCACCATGTGATCGTTACAAGCATGCGTCTTGTGCCCACAGAGGCCATGTTTACATACTAGGTGGCAGAGAAACATGCTTACTGAGAGATTTTTGGAAATATAATGTGGGTAAGTCATTGTTATTTATCTGCGGCTGCCTGCTTCTTTGTACACTTGTGCTCGTTATTGCATAGTGTATGATTCCTGCTGCACTGATTATAATTTATGGAAAATGTATATATTTTCAGTCTGTGACAAGTGGGCCAAGCTTCCCTGTGATAGTGAAGAAGCACCTGAAGAACTGGAGGAGCACACAATGGTAGCATATCAGGTAACTGCAATAAATTCACAATTCATTCATTCCATGGTTTGCAGTCCATGCAAATCATGCACTACATTCCAAGTCCTCCACATATGGCAAATATACTGTATATACTTCAGTATACAAAAATGTTATACTCCTTAAAAGGGTCATGTCATACAGTATATACTTGATTATTTCCACATATTACTTTAGTAAAAAATATTTGCACCAAAAAGAGTAAATTAATTTACCATTTTCCTTTCTAGGGATTTCTGTATGTCTTTGGAGGAATGCAAGATTCATCATATACTAACTCAAAAATGCCTCTTTGGGTGTTTGATACAGGTATTTTTTTTTTCATTCAATGCATGTTCAGTGGGGCTCCAAAACGTCTGAGCCCACTAGAAAAAAATGTGTGGTTTTTTTTTCATGCAAAAAAGTACTTTAATTTTTATTGGAATTTAAGTTAAAAACTCGAATGGACATTTTTTTTGTATTATTTGTTTTGTCTTGCTTTAATGACACTAGCACTTGTGCTGCATGAACGCAAATAGCGTTTTACCACACTGTAATATGCCACTTTTTCGTTCACGTCTTCAGTTTTATATTCTTTGCAGTAAAAGAGTGCTGGATTAACTGGAAAACAAGGAGTGAAACTTTACAGGTAAACATCTTTTTTTTTCTTTTATAAGAACTACAGCTGAAACGTGATCCTTTTATTATAGTGAACTGTTTTTGTAGGGAGAGACACCAGCAAACAGAAAAGGGCACAGTGCTGTCATTTTTGGGTCATCTATGTATGTCTACGGTGGATACATTGATATAAGAGGATCAACAAAGGAATTCTGGAAATTTGATTTTGGTGAGTGTTATCACATAGCAGTGGATTTATGGTTTTTATTAGGGCTGCACGATAAATCGCATGCGATATTTAACGCGCATCTTGTCAGAAAAGCCGGTTCTGTAATCAGCGGTAAATCTCCATCACGTGCGTGCTTTCACGTTGAGCAGCATTAACTACACAGAGCCGTTGTTCACTGACGAGCTGCGCAAAAAATCATGCGAATATGAACGTGGTTTTGCGCAGCTCGTCAGTGAACAACGGCTCTGTGTAGTTAATCGCATGCGATTTATCGTGCAGCCCTAGTTTTTATAAAACATCATCTAAGACTAAATATTTATTTGAAAAGTGTGACTGTGTGACCCCAGGTATGATTTCTGTATGACTTACTGTACATATTGCTAAATGACCTTACCAAATAATGATATTTTCTATGTTAGATTCCTCAGTGTGGGGTAGGTCTGTGCGCTGTGCCATGCAATGAGAGGTACTATACTCTCAAGAACTATAAACTGTGTCACCTAGATAACTTATTGGGCAGACAGCTGGTCAACTGATCAAAAAATAGGCACATGCATTTTACTATGGCACAGTAATATAGTAATAATTTACTACTTTCTCCTGTTTTACTGTTGATTTCCTCTTTTCCTGATCATTTGGAATGAGGATAAAAAGACAAAAAAAAAAAACATGCAAATAAGTTCAAACATCAATTCAATATCTACTATTTCCTGAATATTATGAAATTCAAGATGGCCACCCCTGATGACATCATAATATGTAAATTAGATGAGTATATTTACACCCTACATAAACTTTCGGTCATGCCCAACATTTTTCAAATTTACAGTAGATCTCTATCTTTAAGCCCTTTCAAGCCACACGTTTTTGAAATCTTGATGTCAAAATATGAGGATAAAAAGATTTTTAAAAAACATGCAAATAAGTTCAAACATCAATTCAATATCTACTATTTCCTGAATATTATGAAATTCAAGATGGCCACCCCTGATGACATCATAATATGTAAATTAGATGAGTATATTTACACCCTACATAAACTTTCGGTCATGCCCAACATTTTTCAAATTTACAGTAGATCTCTATCTTTAAGCCCTTTCAAGCCACACGTTTTTGAAATCTTGATGTCAAAATCCAGCATTTTTCCAAAAATCCCTGGTGCCTAAAGGGTTAACATCTATCTATCCATCCCATAAACCCTGATTGCCATATAAGTAATCAATAGATTTGGCCCAACTTTGCAATGTTTATAACTACAAACCTTTGAAAGATATTCAGTTTTGTTTGACGTAATTAGTAGGAAGCCAACTACATGTTCCCAAGCAGAACAGAATATTCACACAGCTGTTTCCTGTGCCAGTCTATTATTGTAGTATCATATATTTCTGATTAACTCCCTAAATGACACATAAAAAAACAAACTGTGGTTGGTCGCTTTACAGCATTATGCAGTGTCTTCTAGTTTAACAGAATTTGTTTCTTCATTGGAAAAGATTTTGAGAAATGTAGCATTACATCACTTGCTCACCAGTGGATCCTCTGCAGTAAATGGGTGTCGTCAGAATGAGTGCACAAGTAATTCACATCACTCCAGTCCATCCTTTAAGGTTTTGTGAAGCAAAAAGCTACATGTATTTAAGAAACAAATCATTCAATGCGCTTCTGGCCAAAATACCAGTTCATAATCCTTAATGGCACTTCCTCCAGTCCACCCCGTTGTCCTCTCACATCAAAATCCATCAGTATGTTTGTTTAGAACTGTTTAGACTAAATGGTGCTTGATTTGTGCATATTTCTCTCCTGATTCAGATAAGATGACTTTTCATTGGAGAAAGCAACATTTTTGATTTTGATAATTTTGTCAGAAGCAGCGGTTTGAAGTTAAAAGCATCTTAATGATGGATTTGTTTCTTACAAATACAGTTTGTGTATTGCATACAATATTTGTGAATTATTGTGATGTTTTTATCAGCTGAATGCTCATTCTGACAGCACCCATTCATTGGTGAGCAAGTAATGTAATGCTAAATTTCTCCAAATCTGTTCTGATTAACAAACAAACTCATCTACATTATAGATGGCCTGAGGGTGGTTACATTTTCAGCAAATTTTAGTTTTTGAGTGAATTATTCCTTTAATTTTGATCAATTGCTTTTCCCCCTTCAGGCATGAACTTAAACACTAACACTTCTATGATCTCTTACTCTGCAGTTCAGGTCCTTCCAGGCTGGTTGGTCACTCTGCTGTATTTTTTAAGGACAGCATGCTCATCTTTGGTGGTGGGGAAACCCAGAGCTCTCCTCAGAGCAGCTTGTGGAGGTTCAACCTGACAACAAAAACCTGGAAGAAGCTAGCAATGTTGCCTGGATCCCCCGCTCTGTGCCGGATCCATCACTGCAGCATTGGCATAGGCCAGAGTTTCCAGCCAACATCACCAAACGGCATTTATTTAAGAAAAATACCCAACTCTCACAACATCTATAACAAGCTAAGACCATTTAAGAACAAGTGCCAACCATCCCGCCCCACTTTGCAAGAGCCCTGTATTGAGCTCCAGACTTTCCACATGGACAAAAATAAGTATTTACCAGATTTAAGTATTGCAGTGAAAGACACTAAGCTGAAAGGAACCTGTCTCACCCAGGAGGCTATTAGCGAGAAGCTGAATAGTGGTGACCTGGCAGAGGAAACCGAGGACGCCATGTTTCTCCATATGCCTGACTTGCTGTTAGTCCTGGGTGGTAAACCTCTACAAGGACACCATGCGATTTCAGTGTGGCATATGACAATGGCATAAATCTGTTGTTTTTAGTGCATTCAACTTTCTCTGTGAGAAATGAATGTGCCTTAGCAACAATACCTATATCCTGTACCTATACCTTTTATTAACTACCAATACCTATATTTTCACAGTGTCTGTAATTATTACATTGACTCTGAGAAACCACGATTACTCTGAAAAGCACCAACTAGGGCTTTTATCTTCCTCAGAATGTCATATTATTTTACTATGTATCAAAATTTTATATTAAAGAATCTCCACTAAATGTGAAATAATGGTTAAAACTGCTCAAGTGAATTTTATTACATGCTAGGAATCAATCCAAACATTGTCACATTTTGTAATTTGCTTTGTGTGTGTTTTGTTAGATCCATGTATATTGCTGTCAGAACACATTCATTTTCCTGCCTTCGCATCGTTTCAGGATAACTGCACTCAAACGATTTAATAAGTAATGCATTACATGAGTAATCCCTTTGCAGCAATCAAAAATGTGTTGCAGGGCCAATGATAAAACCAACACTAGTCTGTATTTATTTTTGGATTGCTAAAAAAAGTCATTAACAAAAACAAATATTGCTAGAAAACTACATTTGTAGCATATTTGTATTAAATTTACATTTAGTTATTTAGCAGACACTTTTATCCAAAGCGGCTTACAAATGAGGACAATAGAAGCAATCAAAACCAACAAGCCAACCTAATAATATGTAAATGCTGTAATAAGTCTCGGTTAGTCTAACACAGTAAACGTAGCAAGTTCTTTTTTAATATATAATAAATAAAATAAAAATAAATAGAAAAGTCAAAAGAATAGAGGACGCTAGTGTTAGATGGTCATTTTTAATAATATGCCTAAATAAAAAGAAAACAAGTAGACAGAATAGAAAAAGAATACAGAACGCTAGAGGGTCATTTTTATAATAAATAAAAAGAAAACAAGTAGAATAGAAATAGGATAGAGAGTGCAAGTGTTAGAGGGTCATGTTTTCAATAAATAAAATGAATAAATAAATAAACGTTGTACTAAATATAACTATAATAGCTAGAAAATGTTACAATAATACAACATAAAACTAAATTAAAAAAGGAATTAACTGTGCTTGTAATCACTAATTGTTAAACACTGACCTGTACGTACATTTCTACATGCATGTAGTGTTTATTGCCACTGGAGGGCGACAGACTTCGCAAGTCACGCTACACATAAGTTCAACAAATGCACAGATAAATTTTCATTCATAAGATTAAACACTGACCTGTACGTACATTTCTACATGCATGTAGTGTTTATTGCCACTGGAGGGCGACAGACTTCGCAAGTCACGCTACACATAAGTTCAACAAATGCACAGATTCATTCATTCATTCATTATTCTAAACTTTATTTATTTATTTGTACATTGAAACAAAAGAAACAAAAATATAGTTCACATCTGTAGGCTAAACAGATACATACCATCATCAGTATCTTTTATCCTCAATATTAATGGATAACAAAATGTTCCATTATGAACAATGTGACATAAATCCAATAGATTTTCCCATGGCAAGACATTCAAGTCACAGAAGTTACAGAAGAACTGAACACATGACGGGTCATAATACAAAGTGTCCTTTTAAATTGTATTGAACTGATTTCTGTAGAGAATTAATTGTTATATTAGAACACACCACACATATATGGCTAAAACGTGTTTATATATATTGATAATCTGTATGAAGGCATGGTTTTTTAACTTTAGACCGCAAAACTGGTATGGAGGTTGTATCTTCAGAAAAGTGGCACATATTCTTTAAAAAAAAAGGTGTTCTCTTACCCAGTCTGTTTAATTCTGCAGAGAGGTGGCATAAATACACAAGAACTACAATTGCAAAAAAATTATATTAAATTTAATTAATTTATGAATACAGAAACCAAACCCATTAAAATATTAAGTTGAATATTATAATTAAATGGACTCAATATTCATGATGATATCTATGAATACTCCAGATTTTATAAGACAAATGTATTATTAAAGATTTTCCATGAGAAAGAAAGAATCCCTAAATTCAAATGTGCCCCTCAAGATAGGTGTGTTCATAGAAGATGCCCAGAAAATGTAACGTGTATTTATTTTGTTGAAGCGATAGAGGGCGTCATATCACTTCAGAAAAAGTTGGCAATGCAATCCTCCTATCAGCAGTACAAAAAGTCGATTAATAACCTACTTAAATATACTGGCAAACAAAGCGACACTTGAGGGAATTTCTTACAAGTCTTAATCGTTGCAAAAGCGCCTGCATTATTTCATTAATCATTACAGAAACTGGTCTGAAATTAGTGACTATTAAACCATAAAGGTTTTGCTTTGTTAGTTAAATAATAATAATAATAGCTCGATGTGTAAACTGACGTGAAAACAAGTACTGGCAATTTATATTATGCTTCAATGTTTTATTATGCTTCTTGAAAGAAACCGATTTCTGTTGCGTTCTGAAAGCCCTGCAGTCTTGTGTTTTCACAATGAAAAGTTGATGTAAAATGGCTCTTACGTGTCACACACAGATCCAGCGGTCATGCTCGCTCGCTCTTTTTGGATTGATGCGGCTCTGTGAGCGTAACCTGTTTTAGCGCATAATCTCTCGCTCGCAGTTGGTCGAGCGTCCCACGTGGTTTGAAGTATAAAAAAGTTTCAGCGCGAGGTGCTTTAGTGTCGTGATTACACGAGAGAAAAGACCAAAGGACAACATCTCTCCCGAGGCTGAAGAAATACGCACGAACATACACAATTCACAACACTATTACTGAGAGAAGAGGAGCACGAGCTATTGACATTCGGTGGAAAGACAAAGAGTGACATTTTGTCTTCAAACAAGAAAGATTTTTTGACTACACTGACCTTTAAAGGAATACAAGATTAGTAACCGGTTTGTTTTGATTCTTAACGCACGTCAATTTGTCAGTTCCCTTGGAGATGCGGAGACGTTTTCGCGCTTTTAACTAGCTTCAGTTAAGACTGAAGTTTTCGCGACTAGCCCTCATTATTACTCCGTGTGTTTACCGGGCGATAAAAACACACTTTCTGTGAACGTCTCACAAAAGTGACCGCGAGCATGATGATGAATGGACATCTGTCAAAGGAGGTTGTTGGAAGTACAACTCTGTCCTGTTTATAGGTCAAATTGTTTTACGGTAGGAATTCATGAACTGATTTGTTTGTTGAATGGACACGTTATTTAAGAAAATGAGTATTTCCATCCTCTCTGTAACCTGTTTAATGGCTTGCATACTCTCAGTTCAGTGTAGTCTGGGAGCTGAGACTGTGTCTCAGGAGTCTCAGTGTGCCTCTTGTGGACTCGGGCATCCGGATGATTCGGGGCGAATGGACACAGACTTTCTGGAGGCGGTTAAAAGGCATATATTGAACCGACTGCAGATGAGAGAGAGACCAAATATCACTCATCCCATTCCCAAAGCTGCCATGGTAACGGCGCTGCGCAAGCTTCACGCGGGTAAAGTTCGGGAGGACGGGAGGGTTGAAATTCCCAACTTGGATGGACATGCTGCCCACAACGAGGTGCAAGAAGAAACGTCGGAAATAATCAGTTTCGCCGAGTCAGGTGTGTACAAGATCTAGAATATTCCATCTCCCAGAAATGTTGACATTATGTTGACAATCTGATAGTTAAAAAAAAAAAGATATTTAAGCATATGTTATATTTTGCAACATCTGCATAATGTCATTGGGCATAATTAAGCGTACAAGCACAAATTATTAACTTAAATTTCTGGAGTACATTTATTTTTGGGGCGTGCAACGTTTATTTATCACAAAACATTGTTTGGAATTCACAGAATGTACAAATATTACAAGTCAAATACTTAATTTACAGGTCAGATTGCCTACTTTGTTTCCAAAGTATTAGCATAGTGTCAGTAAACGATGACTACATTGTGTGACTTCAGTAAGCTGTGACATTCAGTGGGGTCTGATCAATACCTATTGAGATGCTTCGCTGCCTGCTGCCTTCATAGGCAGCATCCGAACAGAGAAGGGACTTCATAAATGAGTGGTTTGAAAAGCTTCACATATTTTCCAGTTCCATGTTTTGTACTATTTATGAGTATTTTTTAGATCTGAACGACATATATATTATATGCACAATAAGGATTGATACTTTACGTTAGCAACATGGTAATGATGCCTTAATATTATACAGGGGCTGACTTGGTTCTGCAACAACGTCTTTTTTCACACCAAAGTTTTTTCTGCGAATGCAATACAGTAAATTACAGTACAGAATATTACTGAATTGCCTTAAACAAGTGTTGCCGTTTTGCTTCAGTGGGTCTTTGAGGGTTAATGATACATCCTTGATCTGATACTTGTATTATGTAACTGGAGCAACTAGAACACATGACCCCCTCTTAACATATAATTAGATATGCTGACAGAAAATAATAAGTAATTTGTCAAATCATGACCTTTGCTAGGTGGGTGTTGAGGAAATTAAAATCTTAGAACTTCCCCGGGAACGCCAAGAGAGCATCAAAAACATGGCAATCAAAGTATTACAGATAATTCGTTAATAAGAGGGCAAGAACATTATCACGCCTTTTAACAGACAATACAGCCATAAAAAATTTTTGTTAAAACCAATAAAAACGAATGCCTTTTATTGAAGTGTACATTTCTTTGAAGTGACTACAGGTTTCCCATGGTCATGAACAAACTGGAAATATGAGGTCTGAAAAAAGTTATAGAAATATATATTTTTTTTTTTACAATACTTATGCAGCAACGCTGAACGCTGAAGTCAGTCATGAAAATTCATTGGTCAAAAATGATGGGAAGTGATGAAGCTCTGGGTTTCATTTTATTAACTAGTTCATCAATTATAAATCTATGGTACAGTTCAATTTGCAGGAGAATGTATGGAAATAAACATGGATAACATTCTGCACGTTTTTATTGATGTCATTAAGCAATCAAGTGTAAGTTTGCATGAGCAAAATGACATTAATAGAAGAAATACATCTAGAATTTGGATGTAGAATATGGGCATGCAGAATAAGATATTAATATGTGCTAATAAGCAACTAGTTACCAGTGAATAGTGTTCCTTAATCCAGATTTAGACAATCATAATCTATCAGAATTATCAGGAAGGACAGTTGATATGCAGATATGCAAACATTTTAATTGCTTTTTTATAGAATTTTCCAATATCTCGGTTTGACACACATTTAAGCTTGTAAAACTGGCTTCTTTATCTTCTAGTCTCGCACACTGTGCAGCCCAATTAGCTTGGACATTATCCGAACTTCTTGCTCCAATAAGAATGATCTGAACGCACTCATGACAGTGCGACAAAAGAAGGCAATTATTGAGAGAGTACTGTGCGTTCTTGCTAAACCCAATATGTCAACATTGGGAACAAAAACAACAAAAGAAAACAAAAGAAATCACTCAGAATAATGCATGAGACATTTGAGTCGTTGTGGGTGACAGAGAGGCTGGGGTGGGGGGATGGCCTTCTTATATCCTACTCTGAAAATGCATTTCAAATATCAAAGCTTGATCAGGCCTCTTTGCAGTGTCCCCTATTATTCACGACACCTTTGAACCAGTGAGCAGCAATGCATCATGATACTGGCTCTCCGGAGCCCCATCTGCCTCAAGGCCAGCTGGCACTAACCCCTCAAGTGAAGGCTGCCAGCCAGGGCATAGCATTAGAACAACCCTAGATCCATTCTGCTCAGAGGTACAAAAAGAGGAATTTGTGAGGTATGCAATGTGCAAATCACTGCAGCTGCAGGCAATTGGGTTGCCTCACGTGTTGCTTGCTCTTCCCTGCCTTTATGTGGTATGACCGCAAGCCAGAAGGTGGCTCCTATCTCGCTCCATGCTTTAGGAGAGCAATGAGAAGAGGGCTGCCAAGGTACAAGAGAGGACGGCTGCCAATTTCAGGTCTCTATTGACACTGTCCTATGGGCCATTTCAGAAGTATTTGGTGTCCCGTAGCCACAGGAGCGGAGCGGTAGATGCTCGCTTCTCATTTGTCAGCGTAACCATTCGGACTCCCTGAACTCTTCAGGACCAGTTCAGCACGAGGTATTAAGACTTCATTATTAGACATTATTCAGCGTGGCACAGTGTCCATAAGGTCAAAGAGCCAAATTGATCTCTTTAGAAAATCTTTGTTTTTTTGACATTCGATCCAAGCAAGGAAATTAGAGCCTGTAGTGCTAACTGATTGGCAGACAATCAAAATCTAATCAGGCAGCATGCCATGGTCTTGATCTTATTGATCTTCGACAAGCAGTTCACATTAAGCATTTAAAGCATGAGAGCAATCTACAGAAACAAAGCTAACGCCCATTTTGTCAAAAGTGCATTTGCCCATGCTCTGTTTGACAGGATAACAAAATAAAAATTTCAGCAAACTAAAAATACCTAGACTGTATGCATGGCTGAAATGAATATTTGTCAGGTTGCATACCTTTGCACAGAGGAGAAGATAAAAGTTAAACAGCCACAGGGAACCACAGGATGCAGTTCCCTATCATCATAGGACATACTTGTTCACACCTGACACCTCTCCAGGGCTTGATTCTCTGTCACTGATGAACTTCGACTGTGTGTCTGCACTGTGGGATATAAAGGGCTGGGTTCCCAGCAAAACGAGTCTTGACAGCCTTGTTAAAAAAACAGCACTGCTTGTCACCAGCATATGTGTTTGAATGCTGGTCTCAACTAGTTATCTTAACTAGCATAACCAGATTTTTTTGCCAAACACCTTCACCAGAAAGCTCATGTAGGTTGATTCACCAGCTAACAATATTATACAGCTAGAATAACTATAACAACATTTTGAAAGTTGATAGCATACTGTATGATGCAGATATTTACTGGTTGATTTGTAGCTTTGAACACGCTTTCAAGTCTTTTAAAGTCTAGAGAGAGTGCATATGTGACTACTACTGTATGTGAGTTCAGGCTGTCAACTGAAGAAGCCACCCTTTGTGGCAAGTTGTTGACATTAAACCAAACTAATCTGTTGGCAAACATGGTTTTACCATTTCAAAACCTGCCAATATTAAACAGCTCTGGCATTCCAATCAGGATTACAGTGAATATGATTCATGTGCAACTTTCAGCATCTTAATTTCAAATTTCTGGGTGGTCAAAAAAATCTTTACAATCAAATTACAAGAGCAAAAAAGCTCTGTATCTTGGACTTTCTAAATACAATTCGGTACACAGTTGTATTTAGAAAGTGGCAGTGTGATGTAAATGCCTCATCATGCATCTCATTAGAAGGGCACACGCTCAATGCTAGGCTGTGCCACAGCAGTATCCTAATACCTCTTGCAATGCATTGTGTTGTCAGTCTTTCGGCTGCAAAAGCTCTGGGTTTTCACAGTACTCCCTGTGAACTCAATGAACCCCCTGGGGTAAGGCCCACGTCCGACCCCCCACTCTTCCACCTGGCCCAGCATCTTCAGCCCAAACCATGAGTCCAACTGGACTTGGGCCCAGAACTGTGGCATCTAGTCTATCTGGAAAAGTTAAGTGGTTTATGTCAACGAATGTGGCCAAGGAGAGGTAGTCGTCAGCAGAATCACGGCATGTTTGTGCTGAGAAAAGACATAAACAAGCTTCCTTTGTAAGAAAGAGTCGCTACTTGAGAATTAACAAACTTGTTTGGTTTCTTACAGACGATGTGACTCCATCAAAGTCCAGCCTCTACTTCCTGATTTCCAATGAGGGGAATCAGAACCTGTATGTGTTGCAGGCAAACCTGTGGCTGTACTTCAAGCTGTTGCCAGGTACTCAGGAGAAAGGACTGCGGCGGAAGGTGATAGTGAGGGTGCACTCCTATGAGCCCGGCGGGCAGAACGTTCACTGGCCCATGATGGAAAAGCGTGTGGAGTTGAAACGCAGTGGCTGGCACACCTTCCCCGTGTCCGAGGCCGTGCGGGAAATGCTTGCGAAAGGGGGTCGCCGACAAGACCTCGACATTCACTGTGAGGGCTGCGAGGCTGCCAACGTTCTGCCCATCCTGGTGGACCCAAGCGATCCCTCACACCGTCCATTTCTGGTGGTCCATGCCCAGCAGGCAGACAGCAAGCACCGCATCCGAAAGCGAGGCCTGGAGTGCGACGGCACCAATGGCGGTTTGTGCTGCCGACAGCAGTTTTACATTGACTTCCGGCTCATTGGCTGGAACGACTGGATCATCGCGCCAGCAGGGTACTACGGGAACTACTGTGAAGGCAGCTGCCCAGCTTACATGGCAGGTGTTCCGGGCTCTGCCTCATCATTTCACACGGCAGTAGTTAACCAGTACCGCATGAGAGGCATGAGTCCTGGTTCAGTCAACTCCTGCTGCATACCCACCAAACTCAGCACCATGTCCATGCTCTACTTTGATGACGAGTACAACATCGTCAAGCGTGACGTGCCTAACATGATCGTGGAGGAGTGTGGATGTGCCTGAGAAAAATCCACGTTAGGACAATACGAAAGCAGTAACAGTCATATTTATGGTCTTTCTGAACCACATGCATATAGATTGTTAATATTTGTGCACTCACAAAGTACAATCACACACACGTTTGTGTGTGTGTGCATCAAGCAGTAGATCATCAGATGTATGACAGGTGGGTCCTTCTAATGAACAAAAAGGCTTTGGGATGATAAGGGAAAGGGAACACCAAATGGTTTATCTCTAGTTTGCCATTTCTAGACTTAAAAAAAATGGCCCAATACTTTCCTCTCCAACAGCAAAAAGGAGACAAACTGGTGTCACACCTTGACATAAGTACTTAGAGATTGTTGTACAAGCACTGACAAATCTCCTACTTCAGAACACCAGCACTTCAACAGCTTAAGACAATATGACAAATCATTCCAGCTGATGTGGAGATTTCCAAATCAGTGTGTGTCATCTTCCCAGTCGTTCCCAGAGGCATTCCCACAGCAATGACTCCAGTTGTCAGCGGCATTGTTAAATCCGTTGTGAGGCTTCTACTCAAACTGTAAGCACCTCTGGACAAGAACATCTTGAAACTAAAACCACTTCTACCGTTCTACTAATATGTGCACGTCCTGACTGCAGCAGGCTGCATAACTAGATCTTGAGGTCTAACCGGTACAGCGCAAACTTCATTGCTTCCTTCGTCTGCACACTTCAGTGGCTGACAAACGCTCGCAGCGGTGTGCATTCCGCGGAGCTGCTTCCATTCTGTCCAGCTGGTTTACAGGGAGTACAGCACTTGCAAAAACTCTCGAAATGCACAATTTAAAGCACTTGCATATTGCAAAGCCTTCAATAGGGTACATAGAGGTGGACCTACCCTTGCCCATAGTCCTTTTAATATAAAGTGCCGCACGAACTATGCAATGTATAATAATCCTGAACTATGTCAAACAAACTGAATTCTTCTTTCTGCTTGTCTTTAACTCTTTATCAATACTTGAAATGTGATCTTTCGCTTGCTTTCCAAAGCGGATGATTGTTACGATGTTTGCACTGAAAAGTTGCGGGATTAGTTAAAAAAAAAAAACTGCCACTGAAAACGTTATTTTTGTAGTAAAACTGAATTTTCTGAAAAATGTATTGTACCTAATTAATTGTACCAAAGAGGCCAATATTTTAGCTATTATAACAAGGTGGCAAGGCCATTCCAATATTTGTAAAATAATTATTGATACTTCGCAAGAGGCCTAATAATCAGGGTACAACATTATGGATTCCATTTGTAGCTCTGTCTAATTTTTTATACTATGTACAGCAATCCGATGAAACACAATCTCTTCCTGTCTTTAATTTTCCAGTCTTCTATTTAATAAGAGTTATTTCTTAGCTTGTTACAAAGTCATTTAGTTAAACAGATGACATCTCTGTACAGATTATGTAAAATAAAAATATTCTTTCTTAAATATTTTGTAACTTTAAAATAAATTCTTACTTTGCATCCTTGTGAACAAGTTGCTTTTAAAAGTATCAAAACTATAACACAGATTGTTCACTCACAGTCCACCTCTTGCATGCATTTAAAAGAATACACAATTTATGGTCACTTTATTTTAAGGTCCAATTCCCATTATTAACTATGACTTTTGCCTCAATAAACTCCTAATTTGCTGCTTATTAATAGTTAGTTCTTAAATTTAAGTATTGTGTAGGATTAGGTTTTTTGCACCCTCAGATTCTAGATTTTCAAATAGTTGTATCTCGGCCAAATATTGTCCTATCCTAACAAACCATACATCAATGGAAAGCTTATTTATTCAGATGATGTATAAATCTCAATTTCAAAAAAATGACCCTTATGACTGGTTTTGTGATCCAGGGTCATATGTCAATAACAGGCATGCTAATAAGCAACTAGTTCATAGTGAGAGAATTGGTCCCTATACTAAAGTGTTACCCAATTTTTGTTTTCCAAGTTAGTCTGTATATGATTACAAGCCAGAGGAAGCAGTCTTGTAACCGCTGCAGTTCTATGCAGTGTTCTGCAAAGCCTGCAAAAGTGCTTGGTTAAGACAATGAGATGAACACAATACCTGCAACCTCACACAGAGATATCGATCGACAAACTAAGATAGCATCAGAATATATTTATATATACACTAGGTAACACGTCGAACATAAATGTAATGACTGTGCTCCATGGTTTCAATATTTGTCATTCTTAGTACATTCTTGGCTCGGAGGCAAGAGGGCTCATACTGCAAACATGTAGGCACAGAGACTGATTACATCAGAGCGGGTCCCCTGGAAGCACTATCAAAATGTACCTCCTTTTCTGAGCCCTAGAGGTATAGATGCAAAACACTAAGATCCCTTAGGCAAACAGAGAGAGCCAGGCCAGCGCACCTACCAACGGTTGGGGCGTTTCAGCCGAATCCTAGTACAACACTGCAAAACAAGTGCTTTCCAAAACATACCACATAACACAGATAATTACCTGAAGTGTTCCTGTCTTGCATCTGTCAAGAAAGGCAGATAAAGTGGTGTGAAAAATGACATGTTTGTAGAGGTCTTCTTTAAATGACAGCACAAGAATGATATGAGTCAGAAGTGACACCCACGTGTAACAAAAATAAATATTCCGGTTTTACTTTCTTAGTTATTGGGGTTGGTATGTGTATATATGTATTTGTTTGTGTAGGCAGGTGTTCGGGTGTGAGAAACGTACCAGACTTTCGGAAAGAAAGTCTCTGCAAGGTAGAGAGGTACAGGCAGAGCTGTCTCGTCATGTAGCGGAGTGTTAACGGTGCCGCCATGACTGCTGGAATGTTAATGACACCATAGCTACGCTGCAGGCAAACTTGTGAAGCCACACACACACACAAGTTAAGAAAACACCTCAAACCATCTTGCATGACAAAACACATACAAATACAATCTGTACACACCATCTGAGGTTAACAGGTGTCTTTATGGTGCCTAAATCGAATGTAAAACAACATATAGACACATACTTGGCATAATTCGTCATTAAAACGGCAATTATTATAGGCAAGAATTGCTTATAATTTCATAAGCCCACATATGGTTCTACTTGGTTCACATGCACTTGAAATCTATGCTGTTCCTTAGCAAGTGCAACAGAACAGAGTTTCTATGCTAATATATAGCACGCTTTTTTAAAACAAAAATATATGCTATATAACACCATATTTATTAAAATAAATTAATACTTTTATTAGGCAATGGTGAATTAAAATGGTCAAATTACAGTAAAGGCTTTTGCATTGTTACAAAAATTTATTTTGAACATCAAATAAACCTAAAAAAAATGCATCACAGTTTCCACAATTGTTTTCAACATCAATAATAATTAGAAATGTTTATTGAGCATCAAATCAGCATACAGTATTAGAATGATTTCTGATTCTCAAGGATCATGTGACATTGAAGACTGGAGTAATGGCTGCTGAAAATTCAAAAATTCAAATGCTGAAAATTTTATTAATAAATTACATTTTCAAATATATTTTTAAAATATATTATTTTAAATAGTAATAATATTTCACAACATTGCTATTTTAAATTGTAATAATATTTCACAATATTGCCGCCTTTATGGTATTTTTGATCAAATAAATGCAGCCTTGGTAAGCATGAGAGATTTCTATCAAAAATAATAAAAATTATTGTACCAACCCCAAACTTTAAATGCTAGTGTATATTTTTTAAATACCTTTTATTATTCTGAAAATGTGAAAAACATGCAATTTATTATCACAGAAACTACACTTACTGAGGAGCAGCATTTAGACTTTGAATGCATGTGAGACAAAAAGTATGCAGGCTTGAGAGAATCTAAACAAAACTAAAACTGATTATTCTTCCCCCTTTTTACATCAAGTTTAAATGCTGCTTGAAATGTTGACCCTAGAATTGACCTGCACAAGGCCTGTGAACTCTCAGAGGGGGATTACAGGCCCGGGTGAAAAGACTTGGGAACATGAAAGCATGCTGGAGTGGCCCAATGAGCAGAAAGTTCATTAATCTGGCAATCCTCCAACGTCTGCACACCTATGCTATTACAGACCTTTAAAAAAACGAAATAGATTTTGATTTGGCCTTTAAAGCTCAAACCTGAATCTAAAATGGATAATTAAACAAAAAGACCATTCCCAACCATCACGGTCGAAGGAAACACATTTTACTCCACAGGGAAACAACCTAAGGTTTGTCACTCTGCACCTCCCTCCTCCCCTCCACATTGACCTCTTGACTCCTTGAGCACTAGCGTACATTCAAGCCCACAAAGCTTCCATTTGTGCCGTAGTTCTACCTAGTACCGGCTGGGGGATCAGGGATCAACGAGGGTCATCTCTATAGGGAACCTAGGAGAGAGTCGCCACTGTGAAAGAGCTGATATTACAGTGTAAGGCATGAAAAGGGCACACAGTCAATCACCTCTTACCCTCTGTCTGGCAACCAAAACTCATTTCATATCCGTCACAGCCGAACACGATGTTGACGTTGGCTTTGCTCTGTCCATTGGCTGAACTAAACGAGGCTGCTTTGTGGCAGCATTCTGAAGGATGGGATTATTTTAACCTTTGGAGAACGGAAGAAAGACAGAAAGAAGACTTGTACTTGGGGAGTAATTCCCCGTGCGTACGCCGCAGTTAAAAGCGGAGCCAAGAGCAAACAGCTGGCCTTTTGTTCAGCCAGGCAGAGTTTCTCCTCGCATTCATGTGACGTGGTGCATGCAAGGTCTGAAACCGCTGACGGTGATAGCGACAATGATGAGCACAAGTGAAACTGCAGCCCGGCTCTGCCTTCAAGTTCACAGACAAAGGCCTGCGACTCTCTGATCTCACAACACAAGGAAAATATGGGGGAAAATAAGGGCATATTTGGATCGCCGAGCACACTGTGTGTTTGTGAGAGGGGGAATTCCATTGGAGGGGATTTCAGGTGTGGTTGTACATTCATCGCAGGCCACTTTAAAGCGAGCCATCATGCCTGCGTGGCTCATCACGGCTGACTGATGGCTCATTATTTAGCAGGTGCCTCATTGTTTTCCATTGTTCGGCTTTGGGGGAATTTTATGATTCGACCAAAACAGCGATGCTGAGTGTGGGCGTCTCAAGATGCTGCCGTCTCCATCACGTATGGAAGAAAGAAGACCTTTGTGAGGAGAAACTGATGTCGGAAGAGACGTGTAAGAGAGAAGGGCAGTGGAAAGAGTAGCGGAATGTCGCTCTTGGGTGACACGCCTATTGGTTAAAAGGAAGCTAGAAACAAAGACACAAAGAGAGAAGGCAACCTGATCAGATGAAAAGATACACACAGGCTTGACATGCTCTTCTATGCTAATGGTTGTGGAGCGAGTCAATATACAAAATACATACTGAGGGAATGTTCCATATGGAAGGGAATATTAGGCATTGTGTCATCAAAATGTGTCCCGAGACATATATAAGCCTGCATATTTGACAGGTCAACTATGCACTTTCTTTCCCATGGATGAAGCCTCATTAATAAAGGCCTGAGCTGTGAATTATAAATGAAGCGTTGACTGACCTAAACTGAATGAATCCCTGAATCTTTGACTGAACCTCTCACATAGGACAGGTTACAGTGCCTCCAAGATTATTCTGCAGTATGTTGCATTGTACTCAGGACTGCATGAATTTCATTATTAATTTGTCAGGTCTGTGAGCCACTATAAAACGCAATTCTATAGATACAGTTAGCAACAAGGTCCTGCCCACTCCTATAGGGAGATAATTAACCTCGGCTTCCATAGTTACACATTCATTCCTACAAATAAAATGTAAGAAATATTTGATAAATTCGTCTGTTTTTATTACGAAAAACATGCAGAAAATCTTTTTTTTTTTTTTCACTTCAGACAAAGCTAAAAACATATAAATGATTGTTTGTTCACATGCAAACCTGTGAAAAAGAAGCCAAAGATAAGCATACAATGTGTGAAGATGTGGAACCCTAATGTGCATCTAAACATGGGCAGGATCTATATCAAAGACAAAAAAAAAAAAATATTAAAACAGCAGCAAAAATCAAAATGCAGATAATAGTTTAAAAAAAATTACAGAATAAAATACAACAGAATGCAGAGCATTCATATCTGGGACAATCACTTCAAATTCTCTTTTTAAATGTCTGTCTGGACAACACTTCACTCGGTTAATATAAATTTTTTTGTTTTTTAATTAAATCGGTTTAGATTTTGAATCTATCTTTGAAGTGTGAGAAATTGCAACAGGTTTTCAGACTGTTTTTCATTGTAAAAAGTAAAATTCATTTGATATTTCATTACCTCGTAGAATATAGGATGGTAACAGGCCTACATTTTAAACCTTGCCAATAGTTGATGTGTTGCAAATTGTATCAATAAACAAAACACATCTGAAAATAGCGGAAAAGTACAAGTCTCAAGTAGCCAAACATAAATATGCTTTGTAGTAAGCGCGTCCAACAAACTTGCAGTTAAACGCAACTTGCCTTGCACTTTGACAGATTTGCTGTTTTAATGCATTTGAAACATGTTTTCCACAGCACCCAACTTACATATTATGGCTATATCTGTAAATGTTCGGATTCCATGCGTGTATTTACTTTTTGCATCTGTCGTTCTGGCAACAACCAACAAACCAAAAACCAACAAACTTCAGTGACTTCACTGAACGAGCATGAGGGCGAATACGAATGCACGTCAAAAAGACGGTGTGCGATAATTCCGACTGCAATACTGATTTAGCTAAGGAATTAGTTGTTAGACTCGACATTTGCAATGTAATGAAAACAAGATATGAAATAACAGGCTTTTTCTTGGTTGCTGCTTTAAATAATCAACAATAATCATTAGTTGCATCCCTAACAGCAAGGCATCAGCAAAGCCATATCATGACTGTTGACACGTAGGAAGCACGAGGAACATTTTCTGCCAAGTTGGCGATATGAACAATGTTAAAAGAATGTTTATTTTCTTCCATTCTCGGATTCAACACACAAAACGATAAAACCAAAAAGATGTTTATTGGACAGGAGCGAGCGACCCAAGGACAGCACGGCATCAAAGAATGGAGAGCTGGACTTCTGCGGGACTAGATATCCGTCAGACTTTGGGCTTTCCCTCGGGGTACAACATAAGTCAAAGGCTACGGTTATCACCCGATTCAAATAAATTTCACAGAGTGCTGAGTCAAAGAGGGAATGAGAGCCACACACAGCGATGCCTCTGATGATGATGCCTTGGCTCGAGATACCATCTTAAGTTTTTCCACTCTCAAAGGCTGCTCTATGTGAGATTGGAAGCTTGCCCGTAATCTACCACCAGGCAAGTCAACCCAACAAAAGCCTCTGTTTTAATATGGATCCCATTGTGTGATTTAATGTAAATACTTTGATTGATGACATTTGCAGGTGCATACTGAACATTCCAGAGTCCTGTGCCAGAACCACACCACAGGTAACTATTTAATGGGGGCAAAACAGAAACAGGAATGTTGTGAAGAGGGCATACGTGCAACAAAACAAGAGAACAGTTTCTATTTAGGAAATGTTTACCTTTGAATGGTACATTCTTATTCGTTGTGCGGCCTGTCCCGGTTTATTCATTAATAATGTGAGGCATAATAACACAGTGATTCAGATTGTTTTCTTCTCACTCTACAGCAACCAAAGCTCAACAACTGCCAAAGCTCAAAACCACCTTACAAAGCACATGTCGATGTTTAATGCTGTTTTTTCCAATTCCACAATGATGACATGATCCATTTGCCCAAAAAAGGTGGCATTGGGCGTGGATTGCTCAAGTGCGCTTAACTGAGGTAATGACCATGGATTCCACACATCTTACCTAATGCACTTAAGCACTGAATAATCCCTCAGTTATCTCAGTCACTTCCTCATGTTGACCACAGTTATCAGCTGATGTGAGAGCCAGCGGTCAGGTGGCCGAGTACCAGGCCAGAGTCAAGATTAGATTGGGAAGTTGGACAGCTGTTTGCATCCTGAGAGCCAATGAGAAAGAGATGCAGTGTGTGCTTTGAGAGCAGCAGGCCTTTTCCTGTATTATCGGTGCTGACACAGAGACACTGTTGCTGCTGTAATGTGTGTGAGTGTGAGAGGAGCCAGACATGGTATCTATCTGATGCAATGTTATGTTTAGGGTGGAGTGAGCCATTGGGATATGTGGATTGCAGGTAGGGAAACCTCTAGAATGTTATAGGCATGTCTCCTTTTAAAAATAGCAACTGCAATAAATACATACACTCATGCTTTTGCACGTTAATTAGTGATGAACAACATTTAAGGTATTTAGCAGATGTTCTTATACAGAGTACAGTGACCAGATGTCCCAGGACTGAATCAGAATTGAATTAAGAATGTCTTTTAAATTATATTTCAGTTCCAGAATTCCTCAATTTAAATTATGGTAGTACAGTGAATGCATCATTTCATTAGAATAAATTCTTTGCATTTCAATTTAAAATAAATTGAAATGCAAAGAAAATCATATTCAATTGCAATTTGAAACTAGAAATGCAAAACTGAAGACATATTTTGAATGCTGGTTTAACAAAGCCTTGTTTAAAATTTTAAAAAGCATTGAAGCTATAGTTCTGATGGATGGATGGAGGGAGGGAGGGAGGGAGGGAGGGATGGATGGATGAATAGATGGACGGATGGATGGACGGACAGATGGAGGGATGGATGGGTGGAAGGATGGGTAGCTGGATGAGTGAATGGATGGATGTTTGGATGAATGTTTGGATGGATGGATGGGTGGCTGGATGGATGAGTCTTCTTATCATTATTTTAGTGAATGGACACCCTCTGTGTCCCAGTGTTAGACTTTAAAAATCTGGTCACCCAGATCCAGAGCAATTTACTAAACAAATATAAACGTCCAAAATCTATGCTTTAGCTTCTAGCCAAATCATCATATCATCAACAAATCATCAATCAACAAAAAAAAAGCATGTAAAAGTGTGTTTGTATCCACTAATACTATACCTCTCTGTTTTGCTTTCTAAAGCCAGTCACTCAGACCGTGATAGGAAACCTCTGAGTGAGTGAGTGAGTGAGTCTCACAGAGAAGGGTGGAGGACTCGTCACAACAGATGTTCAGCTGTCCAGTTGTAAACATGAAGACTCTGGCAACAACAACGGAGATAAGGGAAGGAATGGAGCTTTCCAAAAGTCCCATAACTCACCAACAGGATTTTACTCATCCCTGCTCCACCAGACCATAGAGAGTGCCTGTGAATAACTCTAACCACTAACTGACCATATCGACCAAGGCTTCCATATTGTATGTATGCTTTCATTATTGCTTACTTGGAAGATTATATCATTATATCCCTGAATATGAAACATTGTGGCTTCTTTTTACTTTCAGTAAGTAACAAACAGTAAGATGTACAGAACAAACGCAGACACTTTGCTCTAGGACGGAATGTCAGGTTTACAGCAGGGATCAATCAAACTTATGACTAATGACATTTTAAAGGCAGGAACACTAAAACACAAGTAAACAAATCACCTTTTTTTCTGAAATAAATCTTGCAGACATCTTTATGAAAATATGGACAAGCTCACAAGACTTAAAAACAAGATTCCAGAAAAAAATAATGACGAAATAGGCACTGGCTCCTAAAATAAAATATTTACAAAAATTTCTTTAAATGTTTTTTGTATTTTTTTTAATAAAAAAAATTACAAAATCGCTCAAGGGGTGATGAAGGAATGTTTAGTATGTATATATATATATATATATATATGCTATGATGGTGTTTTTAATTTAGTATAAATTTGTTAATAAAATTGTTGTCACTCTAGTAATCTTGGTTGTGTTTGTGCCATAGAAACAGAAAGAATATTTCTGTTTTAAATATGCAGTTTTAAGTACACACTGCCATTCACTGTAAAAAATGATTTTCTTAAGTTGTAAATGAGACAAAGATTTTTGGAGTAGGCCTACTGTTTTCTACTTTCACATTTAACTCAATGTGTTACTTGTTGTTTCTTTGAAATTATTTGTGGAATTTACTAGCAATTTCTGATATAAAATGGTTTCTATACCCATTGTTTTTCAGCGTATGAACAACCTGTCACAACATAGACCATTGTAAGTGTCGCAAACCTGAAGAACAGTTCATTTTGAATCGGACATAACACAAAAAAAAAATGACTGGTGGATGAGGGAGTCAGTTGTAAACTCAATAACAGCTCTGAACAAATCACTGAGTTTCTGATTCAAATTGTGAACAAATTTGCATGTTTAATGTTGTTTGTGAATCTTTCTACCAACTCATTAAAAGAACCGATTCTTATGGGTAATTTGTTCGCAAATAAAAAAACACTATGTTCATTGTTGCATGAAAAAACAACAACAACACTGGCTTAACAAATAGTTATTGCCAATATATATATTGTTATTTCCAATATATACATATAGATTTATATATATCTTATAATATATATCTTCAAAGAGGCTATCTAAACACTCCACTGTCTGATTGATAATTTTAGAACATTGTCCTACCTAAAATTCATGCCATGGTTCAGTCAATATTGGGCCACTCAAACTAACAGAAATGTTAAAGCACCAGAGAGCCAGTCTGCAAATTAATCTAATAACAATTTACATCCAAATAGTTCCATAATCTTTTTGACTTTTAAGATTTTGATGACCATATTCAAGCACAACTGCACATTATATCTCCAGTCATCTTGGTACACAGTGCTCATCAAACCCCCAGCACTTACAAAAACATCTAGCTTGTTTACTTATATGGCGAGGGCCTGTAAAGAAGAAAGTGAAGGCTGGAATTTGCTCCAGCACCTGAAGATTAGCTCAGCATTCCTGACTGGGGCTGATGCCGGAATGGTGCAGCCATCCTGCCCTGATCCGTAAAAAAAAAGGCTCAGACAGGACCTTGTGCCTGCTGTTGCATGTTCACTTCAGGTATGGTGAAGGGCAGAACGTACGGCACTTCTCAGGGTCAAGGCCCCTGTGTGCATTTGACTAATCTCTTGGTATGAGTGATTCCATCAGTCAAGAAGGCAGCCGTCTGGGCCTACTGCACGGTGCATTTCATTAAAGGGCTTATATAAGCTTGTGGTGGGAATGCCGAATACTTTCACCCGCTTATGAGGATTTTCCTTGCTACTTTAAATACGTTTGTTTGATTTCTCCGAGGTCACATTCGTTTGAAATTCTTCAGTAAGTCCATTTCGTAGCTGAGAATGTTGGCTGTAAAAGGATGCCGTTTTCTGGCTCTAAACAATGGCATGAATGAGGAGATTAAATAGATCTGTAGATCTTTTTTATTTCCAATGAACTGTGTAAATATTACCTACTGTGTTATGCCTTTACTGCACCACTAAGTAATCGATACTTCAAGAACTCGTTTTTGTACAACTTTTTAAACCAAATCAACAGCTCTCAGATCCTCAACATAGTTTCCCAGATTTAGATTATCCCGTTTATTGAAATCCAAAAAAGTTTCAAATCCAGCAATACTGAGACAATCTACACAAGATGATGACGTCACTTTTCATGTTTTTGAGAAGTAACCAATTATTTTATAGATGACCTTTTAAACCGTATTAAACAGATTCTTTTGAACTTTGTTCTAAAACATGTTAGTTGTCTATAATCTGGCTGTCTTCACTACTTTCAAGTTGAATCAGTGTCAGTGGCTGAATGTGTTGACACTTTCCAGGGTCGAGGTCTAGATATCTCAGACAAATAAAAACAAACACAGAACAGACCCTCCACAGCTGATGTCAGACAGGGCACTTCCTCTGTAAATGTCTCTCCATTTCATGCTTCCTCACTAACTGTTACTGTCTCCCAGCAGCAAACCATAACTCAGCCAAACCAAAAACACAATTAGAAGATAAGACACACTCAGTATCAGATCTACATCAAAGTGTGAGATGCATACTAAGACCATGAAAGAGTCATGAAACAATACCATAACAACAATCAATGACATGATAGCAAGCCTTTGTCAGATTTGCCATGACATTATACCACAGGTATGCATACAAATTCTGCAGAAACAAACCATACGCAAAACTGCCTTCATAGGACTGTTGATAATATCTAACTTAGGGCAAACCTACAACACTCACACTTTACAGTTTTACAGCCAGAAATGAATTGATTCTCCAAATTCCAAATAATTTTAAATATAAAACAACTTCCTTATGAGCATAAACCAGTGCGGGAGAAATATTTGCTGGAAATATTTCAATATCTGTCAATACACAGTGCTCAGGATTCCCAGAAGCCTTCCATTACAATCCCTTACACTTCACTGACTCAGAAAACATAACCATAATTGATAGATTTTGCTTTTCTCGGTTAAGAGGGTGTCCCATCTGTGTCAAACAGTGCTTTTTTGCCAAATTAGTGAAAAGGGAGGGCAAGTTAGGACCAAACAAAGAGCAATTTAGGTACAACGCAAGATGGCGTGGGTAAAACTGCATGTACACAAACCTAAATGTGAGCTTGTGCAGAAAGAAAAGTGCAACTTAAGAGAAAGCCTGTGAGGTTTGGTAAATTGAATGTGAGGGGGGAAAAGGGAGAAGTTGAATTGAACACCAAAAGGCCATCCTTCAGAGGCTGGAGCGTGCTGCGAGGGGAATACCAAGCTCTGTGAACAATGACTACAGGTCAGGGTCAGCTCAGCCAGGCTTTCAGAGTGGTCCACACTAGTGTAGAGGGGAACAGAGACCGCCAAGGCAGACTGAATAATAGCTCTGACCTGAAACGACAGCACTTCTAAAAGAAATTACATTCAGTCATCTATTGCGTTACGAAATCGATGTACTTTATTGTTCTGCACGAACAACATCAAGAATAAATATAGGCTGTTTGTCTCTCATATTTTTCAAATTATATACTTGATATAGGCTACTAAAACAAATTGTGCAGCCAGCAGAATTGAAAAAAATAATGACTGTTACCAAACAAGGTTTTTTTTTCAAGCACTCCACCTAACTGCAATCGACTGAATAAAGTAGTAGAAAGAAATAATTTATTTCTTAGAACTGATTGTGTCAGATAGCATGTGAATGAACTACCAAATATGCAGGGTAAAAAAAAAAGACATGAGAGGACCAGGAAATTAAACCAAAACATTAACACAAAAAACAAAGGCATCTTTTCACAAGTATTGTTACAAGTCGACTGGAATGCTGTAATCCACTGTGCTGTTTTAATGTTAATCGTTTTCTGTCATTTCCCTACTGCGTATCTATTTACAAGGAAATATATACAATTAAATTTTTTTTTCCACACAGTGTTATATTTCAGTGTAGCAAAATGTATATTAAACTCCGCGGACCCGGATACGGGTCCAAAATCGCGTTAAAAATGTTTATGCTTCATTTACATAGCCTTCCTTATATGGTATCAGCCCATATATGGGTTCATTTGAAATCTTGGTTTTAGGATTCATAAAGCAGTAAAATTAAGCTTAGAAATGTATTCCTCCCACACACGAATTTCTGCCTAACGATTGCGAATAATTTTTTCGAAGAATGTGTATTTTATATATTTTTCACAAAACAGTCAAGTCATATATCACAAGAAAGCTCTCATTCTCAGGAATTTGACTATGTAGATTATTTCATTGTGTGACAATCACAGATCGAATGATCTTCAATAGAATCGCGTTGTGAAATTTCTCACCTCTAAGCACATTTTCGTATGGGTTACATTCCTACTTGTAGCACTGCTTCAGTCAGCCGCAAACAGCCACAAATATACTCATACTCTATATTAGACTTTTAGATTAGGATCTCTTCTTTCAAACAAGACCATTTTCACGTTTCTGCGTGCTTCCATCGGTGAGATATATAGCGTTTTGTCCAGCTGCGCAACAGAGAAAAAAAGACGCTCTTTTGGCAAACACGCGCTCTCCAAATCATAGCAGCTCCGGCCAGCGGCTCTTATGTTCTACAACTCTGGGCTACTCTGGGCTGCTCAGTGGGCGGCAATAGGTCAGATTACACGCCACTCAAGCGCGCCGGCCACTCAGAGCCGTGAAATTTGACCCCCCTGGGTCAATAGACAGGAGGGGGAGAGAGAGGATCCGGGTCAGCGCTGGAGCTGTTAAATGGAATGATATAAAGCTGGAGGATGTGGATTCTATTTTAGATTGTGATAGACCAGATTTATTTTATAATGTATTCAGTCTTCTGTATCCTTAAAGAATAAAACTGATTGTTGAAAACATTAAATGTGAAATTTGGTCCAATTCGCTTATACCATTTTGTATATTACTACTTAGAAAAACATAAAAATGAAACATAATTCAATCATTAATCAAGAAAAGTGCTTATGGCACATAGTAAAATAGAATTGTGGGGTAAAGTGTTTTATAAAGCCTGTTTATTTTGGCATCTAATGGCATCAAACAAAGTAAATTGCAAAGAGCTGGACCTAATAGAACCTGAATTACAGATTTAAAAAAATATATATTTTTTAAAAAATCAAAAAGCGTCTATGTTTTTTTTGTGTTTATTGTAATATTTGAAAAATATATAATGTTATTTATAAAGAATTACACTCATATTTTGAAGTTCAAATGGTTTTCTTTACAATGAAACATCAGAAATATTTGTTGTCCAAAATAATGGTCTTATTTTTCATGTTTGTTGCCGTTTTATTAATTGTTTGCTGAATAGACTATAGTAATATACTGTTGTGACAGCTTCCCTTATATAGTGTGACAGTATGCCTCCTTTTGGATTGATCAGTTTACACAGCACACTGTCTGCAAAGGATGTTTGTAACAACTTAATAGAAATGTTCCTTCTTTCCCCCCAACCCTGTCCAGCTCTCTCTCTTTTCCTCCTCTCTCACTGTAAACACATGCTTGAGCAACGCTCCCTTTAATTTGTTCAGCCCCAAACTCTTTGAACGGATGAGAGACCCTTGAGCCTAGCTTTATATTTACTCTTCCGCAAAAAGAACTTCGTATTTATATGCAGGCCCCTTTATCGTCAATCTTTTTTTTTCTTTCTTTCTTTTTTTTATGCTTGCGGTTTCTCCTCAAAGCCTCTGCAGAGATCCAAGAGTTGTAAAGCTTGTTCTTAATTACAGTAATTGCTTTGCAACATTAAAAGCTTATGGTCTCTTCAGCAATAAGAAAAACATGTATTGTTAGAAGTACCTTTTGATCTTGACACTTTTAAAAACCAGAACCTCTCTAATGTTGACAAAAGAGTCACTGTAAGGCCTCTCTCTGGAATGGCAGCAAACCAGAATGAGAGGACTTGAGTGCATCACTGTGGGTTATTCGTGTAAGTTTCCCTTCCTGTTTGGATGAGGTTTAGATGATGGATGCCAAAATAATTAGGCGCTGAAGAAACAAACAGAATTACATTTGATCCTTGTTTTATCTTATAAAACGGCAGTGTCTCACATTATATAGAAAACTTCACACACAGCGTGAATCCAAACCACGAGTAATAAAAAAAAAAGTAAAGGCTCCAAAAGGGAGTTTTCACAGCAATGCCTTAGAATAACCATTTCCCAATAAACCTTTCAGTAAGAGATTCTTAAAATAACCTTTTTTTATTTAAGAATCTTTCACTGAGACTAAGAACCTTTGACATTTTAATAAACCTTTTCCACTACACAGAACGCTTTGTGCAATGGAAAAGTTCCATGGATGAAGACCTTTTAAAGACCTTTTATTTAAGAAACTATATATCTTTATGAAATTAAATTGAGTTTAATATACCTAAATTCCACTTCTGCAACAAATATCTGCAACTTCAATTAGATGGCATATGAGGTGGATTGTCTTAAAAATCAACTAAAGGCATTGTATCAAAATGTACAAATGCATAACAGCTATATGCATTAGTGATGAAAATTGGATTAAAGCTTGTAAATAATAAATCATCTCAACATCTATTAAAGGAAGCCAATAACAAAAAAAAGTACTATTTAACTAATTTTATAATGGATCAAATCAACAAGAACATTTCACAAACTGGTACTTTCATACATGTTTTCAGGTCCTGTAAGGAAATAATATAATTTTGGGAAAATATACAGAAGATTTGCTCAATAAATAGTAAAATGTACTTTTGAAATGACACCATGTATATATTAATTACATGTAACATGTTATCTGAGTTTGGAAAAAAAACTAAGGAATTGTATCGACCATTATTTCTTATTGTGCAAGAAAACGCATATTGCTTCTCATCTGATTATATAAAAAAAAACACCATGGCACAAAACGAGAACAAAACAAAGATGCGGATCATTTGTGATATCTTAAATCTGAGTTTCACAATTTCCTCTTTTATAGACTAATGTGAATACACAAAAATGTGAATACACTGAGTCCGAAATTCTCGTCCGAAATTTTTGCACGTTAAAAAAAAAATATGACCTCACGTTGTGTCAATCATGTTTATACACTGCATCCGAAAGTTTCGCCCATCATAAAAAAAATTTGGACCAGGTTCGATTTTCTATTTTTTTGCATCCGTAGCAAGAATTTTGATTTGAAAATGTCGGACTCAGTGTGCAAGGACCTTAAATCCTGGAAATCACTTCACATACTGTATAGTAGGGATGTCAAAATGGCTGAAAAACTAAATTCAAATGTTTTACTTAAATATTATCAAAATTTTAATTGTGATCTCCAATCACAAATGCAGGTTTTATGTTTACGCGCGATGCAACGTTTTTTTTTTTTACCTTAAACCGCATAAACACATTTCATTACACCAAACACACAAAATAATGTTCTTTTTTTAGAAACGTCATATGACCCCCAC
Source organism: Sinocyclocheilus rhinocerous (assembly GCF_001515625.1). Lineage (NCBI taxonomy): Eukaryota > Metazoa > Chordata > Actinopteri > Cypriniformes > Cyprinidae > Sinocyclocheilus > Sinocyclocheilus rhinocerous. The sequence goes on along the minus strand of NW_015658742.1, from coordinate 496,172 downwards.
TGTGTAAGGATCATATCAATCGGAACACAGTTCATGCACGAGTAAGAGTAATACATCACTCGGAACTGTAAAGGGTCTACTTTTATTTGTGTGCCCTCACAACATCAACAAAACGTTGTGCAACAAAAGGATTGCGCTTTCTGCAATTTCGGCCAGGAATGCTTCACAATGATAAACCGAAACTCAGCGAATACTTGCCTCACAGACTTGCTAAATATATCTATAGAAAGCTTTAAATTACTACTTTAAAACTAAATAATTCAAATCGAAAACAAAAACTCTTTCATTATAAAATCCGTAAAGATGCATTTCTCTCTAAAGGCGCGTCTAATGAGGAGATGGCGAGTCAGGATCGTCATCTTCATCTTTGCGTCATGGACTCAGAAAACACGAATTTATTAATAAATAATTCAAATATGCGTAGCATATGCGTTGCGTAGGCGATGTATAATATCTATAATATAATCAATATAACAATATTTCATACAGTAGCCTATGTGTGCTCTGCGCGTATATGGGCACCAATGAAAGTAAAGAAGCTAAATGAGCCCAAGTCCGACCCGAGCCCAATCTGTAAAAAAAAAAAAAAATGGCCCGAGCCCGGCCCGAATGGACTCAGCGTGGACCCGACGGGCTTGCAGACCTCTAACTCAAAGTGCTTGCTATTTAATTCCATACGAAATGTGTATTTATCATCGATTTTTACTTTAATACAAACATGTATTTTAGATTTTTATAGAAATATGACAACAATCACATATCTCACATAGAGATCGCACTGTCATAAGGTTTGGGAACATTCATGCATAATTTAAATACATAATCACATGAAATCAGATAAAAAATAAAATATTTTAGAAGAGAACGCAGCATCACAGTTGTCTGAACCAATGAGCATTAAGCTGTGTTGTCAGTAAGTCGTTTCCCATCATACTTTTGATCAGCACAGTCGGTGGAGAGCAACTGTGCCCGACTGCGAAATCCGACACAGACGCCTTGCTATCGCGAGAGTTTTTTGGCACACGTCAGCATGACATCAGAGCAAGTAGGACGTAACTCAGACACTTTTCTAATCGGCATGCATCTCGCGGTGATCGGTTCTGCGCAGATTTTGCTCATCTCAAACAAGTCTATTATAATGCAATGACACTTACATCGTCATCGCATCTCGTGCGCACCTGATAAGGTGCCTCCTTAACGCACACCTAAAATTCGAATGCAACGTTTTTGCATTCGAATGTGGATTTTTATTTTAAATTCGACGAATATTCGAAATTCAAATTTTTTCTTGACAGCCCTACTGTATAGGACAATCAAGGATAAACTGGACCAATCAAATGAACAGCAAGCATTATAGGAGGAATAATGCCTTTAACTGAAAATTGAGTGTTTACTATTGTCATTTGCATTATTGACACACTATTTTCCTATTTAATGCTATAAAGATGCTTGGACACAATCTGTATTGTTAAAAGCGCTATATAAATAAAGGTGACTTGACTTGACTTGAATAGTCCACTCTTTTTCTCCAACAATGCCAGCTGATTCATTTCCATTTCCAAGTGCCCACCAGAGACCAATCTGTGTTTGGCCCAGCCAAGGAGATATCACTGGCTAAAAATAATTCATGCAGTATTCTGTCATGCTCTTTTATCCCCTCAGGGTAATTTTTCAACAATAAGCTCTCCTGTGAATAACAGAACCTCCTTTGTGGTATGGCTCCTGGGAGGACCCAATTTCTGCCAACTCAAACATCGGCTCAGTGCTCAGGGCTGGTAAAAACGGAGCGAGGGCCTCACAAGACACTGGGGCTGCATAGCACACAGCAGGTACCTGGTTACACGCAGCCCGACCGTGGTAATCAAGACATCAATCAATACAGCGCACAGACAAAACAAAGGACCATTAGTTCAAATCAAAATGAATCAGTTATAGACTTACACAACTATCATCATGTAATCATTTGCTCATACCTATGTTGAGCCAAACCTGTAAGACTTGTATTTTTCATTGTTGAATACTATGAAGTTTATCAAAAGCTCCTCTTTTCCAAACAATGAAAGCGGATGGGGACTAGAGGCTATCAAACAAAAAATAAAAAAAGTCTATAAAACTTCGGCATAATGTTCAATAATATTCAATATTCCTTGCACACTGAGTCCGAAATTTTCGTATGCGTTTTTATGGTTTTTTTCGTATTCGTCATCCTTTCCAATCAAAATGCTTGCTACGGATGTGAAAACGCAGAAATTCGAACCTGGTCTGAATTTTTTTATTACGGACAAAAGTTTCGGAGGCAGTGTGTAAACGTGATTGACACAACATGAGGTCATATTTATTTTTTAACGTGTGAAAATTTCGGACTCAGTGTGCAAATAGGGCTGTCATGATGATAAAATTTGGCTGACGATTAATTGTCTAAAAATAGTCACGGTTATTGCAATTAAATGTCTGTTTTAGGGCTTTGGCGATTATGATTAATTGTCTGTTTTTTATGGCTTTCATTATATAATTGTGATTAATTTAAGGGTTCAGTAAATAATTATGTTATCTTTTAATTTTTTTTTTAGATATTATTTTGCAGTGTAAGATTACAGAGGGTATTCCAAATTCTAAGAATCGGCCAATACCAATCCAACACCAGCGCTTTTTTTTCAAGAATATCAATACTGTGTTAGTGGAACTAATGGTCACTCTTTTTTTAAACCCTTTGTTAAACATAATCCACTAAATACTCACTTCCTCATTACAGAGAAAAACTACATTTGAATAAAAATATATAAGCTATGAAATTTGTCTGTTTTAGGGCTTTGGCGATTATGATTAATTGTCTGTTTTTTATGGCTTTCATTATATAATTGTGATTAATTTAAGGGTTCAGTAAATAATTATGTTATCTTTTAATTTTTTTTTTAGATATTATTTTGCAGTGTAAGATTACAGAGGGTATTCCAAATTCTAAGAATCGGCCAATACCAATCCAACACCAGCGCTTTTTTTTCAAGAATATCAATACTGTGTTAGTGGAACTAATGGTCACTCTTTTTTTAAACCCTTTGTTAAACATAATCCACTAAATACTCACTTCCTCATTACAGAGAAAAACTACATTTGAATAAAAATATATAAGCTATGAAATTAAACTAGCTGACTGAATACTCACTTCCTCATTACAGAGAAAAACTACATTTGAATAAAAAT